>NC_045440.1:74466861-74583946 GCF_002776525.5 Piliocolobus tephrosceles | reverse complement strand
ATGTTCATCAGGGAGATTGGTCTAAAATTCTCTTTTTTTGTTGTGTCTCTGCCAGGCTTTGGTATCAGGATGATGTTGGCCTCATAAAATGAGTTAGGGAGGATTCCCTCTTTTTCTATTGATTGGAATAGTTTCAGAAGGAATGGTACCAACTCCTCCTTGTACCTCTAGTAGAATTCAGCTGTGAATCCATCTGGTCCTGGGCTTTATTTGGTGGGTAGGCTATTAATTGTTGCCTCAATTTCAGAGCCTGCTATTGGTCTATTCAGGGATTCAACTTCTTCCTGGTTTAGTCTTGGGAGAGTGTACGTGTCCAGGAAATTATCCATTTCTTCTAGATTTTCTAGTTGATTTGCGTAGAGGTGTTTATAGTATTCTCTGATGGTAGTTTGTATTTCTGTGGGGTCGGTGGTGATATCCCCTTTATCATTTTTAATTGCGTCTATTTGATTCCTCTCTCTTTTCTTCTTTATTAGCCTTGCTAACGGTCTATCAATTTTGTTGATCTTTTCAAAAAACCAACTCCTGGATTCATTGATTTTTTGGAGGGTTTTTGTATCTCTATCTCCTTCAGTTCTGCTCTAATCTTAGTTATTTCTTGTCTTCTGCTAGCTTTTGACTGTGTTTGCTTTTGCTTCTCTATTTCTTTTAATTGTGATGTTAGGGTGTCAATTTTACATCTTTCATGCTTTTTGTTGTGAGCATTTAGTGCTATAAATTTCCCTCTACACACTGCTTTAAATGTGTCCCAGAGATTCTGGTATTTTGTGTCTTTGTTCTCATTGGTTTCAAAGAACATTTTTATTTCTGCTTTCATTTCGTTATGTACCCAGTAGTCATTCAGGAGCAGGTTGTTCAGTTTCCATGTAGTTGAGTGGTTTTGATTGAGTTTCTTAGTCCTGAGTTCTAGTTTGATTGCACAGTGGTCTGAGAGACAGTTTGTTATAATTTCTGTTCTTGTACATTTTTTGAGGAATGCGTTACTTCCAACTATGTGGTCAATTTTGGAATAAGTGCGATGTAGTGCTGAGAAGAATGTATATTCTGTTGATTTGGGGTGGAGAGTTCTGTAGATGTCTATTAGGTCCGGTTGGTGCAGAGTTGAGTTCAATTCCTGGATATACTTTTTAACTTTCTGTCTCGTTGATATGTCTAATGTTGACAGTGGGGTGTTAAAGTCTCATTATTATTGTATGGGAGTCTAAGTCTCTTTGTAAGTCTCTAAGGACTTGCTTTATGAATCTGGGTGCTCCTGTATTGGATGCATATATATTTAGGATCGTTAGCTCTTCCTGATGAATTGATCCCTTTACCATTATGTAATGGCCTTCTTTGTCTCTTTTGATCTTTGATGGTTTAAAGTCTGTTTTATCAGAGACTAGGATTGCAACCCCTGCCTTTTTTTGTTTTCCATTTGCTTCGTAGATCTTCCTCCATCCCTTTATTTTGAGCCCATGTGCGTCTCTGCATGTGAGATGGGTCTCCTGAATATAGCAAACTGATGGGTTTTGACTCTTTATCCAATTTGCCAGTCTGTGTCTTTTAATTGGACCATTTAGTCCATTTCCATTTAAGGTTAATATTGTTATGTGTGAACTTGATCCTGTCATTATGACATTAGCTGGTTATTTTGCTCATTAGTTGATGCAGTTTCTTCCTAGCATCGATGGACTTTACATTTTTACATGTTTTTGCCATGGCTGGTACCGGTTGTTCCTTTCCATGTTTAGTGCTTCCTTCAGGGTCTCTTGTAGGGCAGGCCTGGTGGTGACATATCTCTAAGCACTTGCTTGTCTGTAAAGGATTTTATTTCTCCTTCACTTATGAAACTTAGTTTGGATATGAAATTCTAGGTTGAAAATTATTTTCTTTAGGAATGTTGAATATTGGCCTCCACTCTCTTCTGGCTTGGAGAGTTTCTGCTGAGAGATCTGCTGTCAGTCTGGTGGGCTTCCATTTCTGGGGAACCCGACCTTTCTCTCTGGCTGCCCTTAACATTTTTTCCTTCATTTCAGCTTTGGTGAATCTGGCAATTATGTGTCTTGGAGTTCCTCTTCTCGAGGAGTGTCTTTGGGGTGTTCTCTGTATTTCCTGTATTTGAAATTTGGCCTGCCTTTCAAGGTTGGGGAAATTCTCCTGGATGATATTCTGAAGAGTGTTTTCCAACTTGGTTCCATTTTCCCCATCACTTTCAGGCACACCAATCAGACGTAGATTTGGTCTTTTCACATAATCCCATATTTCTTGGAGGCTTTGTTCATTTCTTTTTACTCTTTTTTCTGTACACTTCTCTTCTTGCTTCATTTCATTCATTTGATCTTCAGTCGCTGATACTCTTTCTTCCAGTTGATCGAGTCGGTTACTGAAGCTTGTGCATTTGTCATGTAGTTCTCGTGTTATGGTTTTCATCTCTGTCAGTTCTATTAAGGACTTCTCTACATTGCTTATTCTAGTTAGCCATTCTTCAAATCTGTTTTCAAGATTTTTAGTCTCTTTGCACTGGTTACGTAGTTCCTCCTTTAACTCTGAGAAGTTTGATCAACTGAAGCCTTCTTCTCTCAACTCATGAAAGTCATTCTCCGTCCAGCTTTGTTCCGTTGCTGGTGGTGAGCTGCATTCCTTTGGAGGTGGAGATGCACTCTGATTTTTTGAATTTCCAGCTTTTCTGCACTGCTTTTTCCCCATCTTTTTGGTTTTATCTGCCTTTGGTCTTTGATGATGGTGATGTACTCATGGGGTTTTCGTGTGGGTGTCCTTTCTCTTTGTTAGTTTTCCTTCTAACACTCAGGACCCTCAGCCACAGGTCTGTTGGAGTTTGCTTGAGGTCCACTCCATACCCTGTTTGCCTGGGTATCAGCAGCGGAGGCTGCAGAAGATAGAATATTGCTGAACAGCGAGTGTTGCTGTCTGATTCTTGCTCTGGAAGCTTAATCTCATGGGTGTACCCAGCAGTGTGAGGTGTGAGGTGTCAGTCTGCACCTAGTGGGGGATGTCTCCCAGTTAGGCTACTCAGGGGTCAGGGACCCACTTGAGCAGGCAGTCTGTCTGTCCTTAGATCTCAGCCTCCGTGCTGGGAAATCCACTGCTCTCTTCAAAGCTGTCAGACAGGGACATTTACCTCTGCGGAGGTTTCTGCTGCTTTTTGTTTAGCTCTGCCCTGTCCCCAGAGGTGGAGTCTATAGAGGCAGGCAGGTCTCCTTGAGCTGTGATGGGCTCCACCCAATTCGAGCTTCCTGGCGGCTTTGTTTACCTCCTTAAGCCTCAGCAGTGGCAGGTGCCCCTCCCCCAGCCTTGCTGCCCCCTTGCAGTTAGATCTCAGACTGCTGTGCTAGCAATGAGGGAGTCTCTGTGGGCGTGGTACCCTTTGGGCCAGGTGGGGGATATAATCTCCTGGTGTGCCGTTTGCTAAGAGCCTTGGTAAAGTGCAGTATTAGTGTGGGAGTTACTCAGTTTTCCAGGTGTTGTATTCTCAATTTCCTTCGCCCAGGAAAAGGAATTCCCTTCCCCCTTGCGCCTACCAACTGAGGTGATGCCTCGCTCTGCTTCAGCTCTTGCTGGTCGGGCAGCACCCGTGGACCAGTGCCAACTGTCCGACACGCCCTAGTGAGATGAACCCGGTACCTCAGTTGAAAATGCAAAAATCACCTGTCTTCTGTGTCGCTCATGCTGAGAGCTGGAGGCTGGAGCTGTTCCTATTCAGTCATCTTGGGCGTGGTCTCTCCTCTTCCTTCTATCTCCTGTTTATTCCTTCTCCTCCTCTTCCTTCACTATTGTTCTTCTCTCTTCTTCCCCCTCCCTTCTCCTTTTTCCTTCCTCATCCCTCCTTCTTCATCTTCCCTTCTCCTTTTCCTTGTCTTCTTTATCCTCCTCCTCTTCCTCTTCCTCCTCCTGCTCCTCCTCCTTCCTTATCCTCATCCTCCTTATCCTTATAGGGTTCTCTGAGCATTTTGGATCTGTGATTTGATGTCTTTCAGTTATTTTGACAAGTTCTTAGCTATTATCTTTTAAAATATATTTTATTCCTTGTTTTCTCTCTCTTTTCCTTGGAGTTTCCATTTATACATTCATGAGACCATTGGTATTGTCTTATAGTTCTAGGATTTTTTTGTTTCTTTTTTCCCCACTCTTTTTTCTTTGTTAAACAGTTTGAGTAATTTCTGTTGATTTATCTACAAGTTCAACAATATTTCTTCAGCTGTGTGCAGTCTGAATTAATGCATTATTTATAATGACATCAATGTTTTGATCTCTAATATTTTTCCTTAAGATTTCCTTTTTTTTTTGTTCTGTGGTTTCTATTTTTGTGCTGAAATTCTCCATATGTTTATGTATGTTGTCTGCTTTTTCCAGTAGGTCTTTCAACCTGTGAATCATAGGTATTGTAAAATACCTTTCTGAAAGGTCTAGCATCAGGGTCATCCCTGGGCCCTGTTTTGTTGACTTTCTTATGTTTTGGCAGTGGTTTATTTCTTGTTACAGTTTTGGGTATTTCATAAGTTTTGAATGAGTGTTGGGCCTTTTGACAGAAAAATAGTAGAGGCTAAGTCAAATAGTATTTGTTGAGAAGTCAGCATTTGTCTCTCAGACTTTTTGGATGGAGGTTTGCATCAGTCTAGTTATTTACTGAATTCATTTTGGGTTTTGTTATTGCCATAGTCACTGTTAACTGCAGATTCCTTCAGTAGTCATATTCTGTTTTCTGTGCTTTGTGTAATGTGAGGTTTTGAGAGGGTTTTTTCATAGTTTCTCTGCTCTGCCCTCAGGTTTAGAGGTCTCTTCTTTGCTGTGTCATGGCATGGGGGTTATCTCTCTTTGGGCTCTGTAGTAGACTGCTGTTATTTATTATTTAATCCTGGGATTGTGGTGGGTGTCATAGTTCTTGATTTTTTTGTACAGCTTCATTTTCTGGCAGACTCTGTGAGCCTGAGTCTTAGAGGTGGATCTTTCTGTTTTTGCTCTCTTCTCTGTGGTAACCAAACTTTGTCTTGGATTTGTGGGCACTTTGGGCATGAGAGAGTTTCCTGTACATTTCCCAGCATTTGCAGATCTCTGCTTTATACTGCTGTAGTGTCTTACTCTCAAGTAGATTTTCTATCTTTTTTTTTCCCCCAGGAGCGTATAGCTTTTCTTTTAATCCTTCTTCAGAAGCAGTGAAGCTTTACTGAGCTCTTAGGACCAGAGAATTTCCTGCCTTTGCCCCAAAGGCATATAGGATTTGTTTCAACCCTTTCTCCAGTGGCTTAAATTTTTTGTTTTGTGTTGGACAATGGCCTAGAGAAGTGGCAAGGTTCTGTGCTTGTCCCTCAGTGCAGCCACTAACTTGCTGCATTCCTGCACCAAGTTGGGCTCTCTCTGGTTTGCAGCTGTACCCCCAGTTGTCCTCCTGAGAATCCAGGGCAGGACAGTGGAAAAGAGCTGCTGTCTGGAGCTCCCAGTTTTTCTAAACTATCATGCTGGCTCATACTCAGCCTTTAAAAATTTAACATTTCATCTAGTTTCTTCTTACTTGCTTTCATGGCAGTCATCTCTGCTATCCCTGCCCTGCCAAAGCTGTAACATTTTTGTGAGTCCTATCTCTCCCAGAAGGATTTATTACTCTCTAGAATTCATTTTGCTTGTTTACCTTATAATCTCAGGTCTCTAAAGGGTTCAAGAAAAGTTGCAATTGTTTTTTTCAGATTGGTTCTTTGTCACTGTTATGTTTCTAGATTCTAAGGAAAAATGGAATACTCTCTTCACCTCTTTTTTATATGCCATTCTTGCATCTTGATTTTCGTCATTCAGATATCTTAAGAGTTTTTCTTAATATCTTGGAGTTTGTTGTAAGTCAAGACATGACTACTCTTTTTCGTATTTGATCATTATATTCATCGAAGTAGTACTCATACTCAAAGTAATACATATATGAAAAAAGGCAGAATTTATACAAGATTAATAGTGTAAAAACTCAAGGTTTATAATTTAAAACACCAAAATATCCTGTTCTCCTTCCTTGCCACTGGCCATTTCTGCTTCCCCTTTGCCAGAGGCAACCACTTTACCACCTGTTGTAACTATTTATTTTATTATTTACCACTATCGGTAGTTTGTGCTATCTCTTGGTATCTCATGTTTAAATATTATGAGAAGTAATATGAAAGTGAAAATATTAAATGTACTTTCTACTGTGGAAAATGAGGATTTAACTCTGGTATATACTCCACACATACACTTTTCTACATCTTTCTATCCCCAAAGTCTTTACCACTGAAACAGATCATGCAGTATTTTTCGTTCCTTTCCCAACCTCCACCCTACCCAACCCTTCTTTATCCTCTTCTTGTATTGCAGATTGATGGAGAGGCCTGCGTCAGAGCTGGTGTTTAAGTTCTTCTCTTCACCATTATCCTGAAATTTCTTTGGCCTCTGTCCTTTGTTGAGTTGACTGTTTTTTGGACAGTTTCCCTTGTTCTTGGTTTACTTTCTTGTTTTGATAGAGTTCATACTTTAGGACCTTGTGAAGGATACATGGGAAGTAAACGTTTTTTTGAGATCTTGTAGTCTGAAATTTCTTTATATTTCCCACACACTTAATAGTTTTTTTCTAAGATGTAATTCTAAATTGGAAGTAAATTTTCACAGAGTTGGGAAGGCATCACACCCTTGTCTTGTACATCCCACCATTACTGTTAAAATTTCAACACCTGACTCTTCAGCCTGTATATGAAACTTTTACCCTTCTCCTCCCTCTCAATGCTTTTCTGACTTTTTATTTTCTCAGGGGTTCTGAGATATGTGTATTTTATATGTGTATTTGATAAATTATGTTGAACATTTGAGTTTTAATCTAGAAATTCATATACTTTGGAACTGAGAAATTTCTTATATTATTTCTTTAATAGTTTCTCTCCTTTTATTTTTGCTGTTATTTATCTCTGGGATGCTGTTAATCTTATGGATGGTCTTGTGATTTTTCTTTTCTCCCTCCATTTCTGTTTTTGTTGTTGTTCTGTTTTCTTGGAAGAGTTCCTCAAGTTTGTTTTCCAGTCCCTCTCTGAAATTTTCATTTCAGCTATTATATTTTTGATTTCCCAGAGTTCTTCCTCATTCTCAGAATATTCCTTTTTATGGCTTCCTATTCTTGTTTAATGGGTGTAGTATTTCTGTTATGTGCCTGAGGAATTTTTGTTGTTGTTGTTGCATTTTTTTCCTTCTGTTCTCCTCATTATCTTTTTGTTCCTTGTGGGTTGGAACCCTGGATGTGTCTTCTAAGGGGGAAATGAGAAAAGAGGCTCGGAATCTTATTTTTCAGTATGAAACCTTGGAACTCCATCTCCTTATTTGCAGGGTGACACACGGATTTCACCCTCAACTATGCCTGGTATCCAGCACCTCTCTGTTTTACCTCTTCCAACAGGAAACCCTTATTAGGAAGGAGTGGGCACCTGGCTGCTTGGGGTCGAAGAGGTGATAGGGAGATTTCATAATACCTTGAAAAGACTTCCAGACAGTCTTTCTGTTTCAGCCCCTTCCAGGATTCATCTTAAAGTACCAGGTGTACTCCTAATTCTGGAGGCTTTCTAGGATTCTGGGTGACACATCACCTTACTTTTAGCTCTTTGTTGGCTTTTTCCTCTGCAGGTTAGGTTTCAGTTACTCACATCTGCTAAGCTAACTACAACTTGTTCATCTGCTTTCCAATTTTCAGACTTTGACTTACCTCCTGCTGTTGTCTCCTATATTAGTTTGCTATAAAGAACTGCTAGAGATTGGGTAATTTATAAACGAAGAGGTTTAATTGACTCACAGTTCTGCGGGGCTGACTGGGGAGGCCTCAGGAAACTTACAGTTGTGCCAAAAGGCACCTCTTCACAGGGCAGCAGGAGAGAGAAATGAGTGCCAGGTAAAAGGGGAAGCCCCTTATAAAGCCATCAGAACTTGTCAGACTCATTCACCACCAAGAGAGTAACATGAGGGAACCACCCACTTGATTCAGGTATCTCTAACTGGTCCCACCCTTGACATGTGGGGATTATTACAATTCAAGGTGAGATTTGGGTGGGGACACAGAGCCAAACCATATCATCTCCTTTTCTGTTTCTCGTTTGTGTCTGAGGGGTACAATAGAAGAAATACAGAAAGTAAGGATCAGGAGATGAACTGTACTTTGTGCCTGCTGGGTTTCTCCTTTCCAAGAGAGAAATTCTTGTAGTAATTACTTTGACCTCATCTCTCCTGACCTCTTTCCCTTACTCTTCAAACAATGATCTTTAACAGAAAGAAATTTTGAAATTAAGCATAGCTCTCAGGTGAAAATCAAATGTTACCTACTGGATAAATTGTATAATATATGTATTTTTTGAGATGGAGTTTCACTGTTGTTGCCCAGGCTGGTGTACAGTGGCATGATCTCAGCTCATTGCAACCTCCGCCTCCCGGGTTCAAGCGATTCTCCTGCCTCAGCCTCCCGGGTAGCTGGGATTAAAGGCATGTGCCAACATGCCTGGCTAATTTTGTAGTTTTAGTAGAGACAGGGTTTCTTCATGTTGGTCAGGCTGGTCTTGAACTCCCGACCTCAGGTGAGCCGCTTGCCTCGGCTTCCCAAAGTGTTGGGATTACAGGCTTGAGTTACCATGTCCAGCCAATTGTACAGTATTAAGGTAACATAAACAATGTAAGGGTAGAAGAAATTAGTTTAGTCGAATAAAACAGATTTTATTAATTCCACTAATTAAAAATGAAAAACTTGTTTGGAAGACTAGAATCCTGTGTCTAATTGTAGAACTGCTCCAGGATTCTTGAAACATAATTACTTCTCTGAGAACCTAAATAGTTGTCAGCACTTTGATAAATACAGGCTATGTTTTGGAGGTATGAATAAAATTAAAAGTAAGGTAGGAATGTAAAAGAAAAATTGAACATGCTTTGTTTCTTTCTGTTCACCAGGTTTTCATGTGAATAATGACTTTAGCTGCTTTTCAAAATCTTTTAAATTTCTTTCATCCCTTGGAACTGTCTAGTTCTGTTTTCTCTCATTTGTTTTTGCAGTAGTCCTTTCCATCCGGGCCATACCTTTAGAGCATTCTTCTTAATAGTTCCAAACTCTGTTCTTCATCTCACTGTTTTTCTTTTCATTCTTAGATGGCACAGTTTTACTTAATCTGTAACTTTTTTGTTCATTCCTTCCTTTAGCTCTTTTTTCTCTCGTGATAATGATAGTACAAAGGTAGCATGATTACTCTCCTCTAGTTAAAAGATATAGTTTGACATCCTGGCACTTGTGCATATTATCTGTGTGACCTCACAGTAATTACAGGAACTCTAACCCTAGTTTGCTTGTCTGTAAAATTGAATGTTAATATCACTTATCTTACCAAATTTTTGTGAGAATAGAAAATGAGATAATCCATATTTATGCAAAACACTTAGCACGTTAGCAACCACACTTTTAAATCTTAAGTGTTAGCTTTTAGCTATTACTACTATCAGTCTATTTTATTACATAGTAATTTCTCTCTTGTGAAGGATGCCTGTGTTAACATTTTGCAGTCAAAGGTTATAGCAGCAATCTCTCAGGATGGTAAATGTGGTTGAAGACAGGAATTTGTGTTTTAAAGAGATAAACGAGCTAATTAGAGAAAGAGATGCTCCCTAGTTCATATGAAGCTGCTGGTTGTTTCTAACATACTGTCAACTTACTCTTCAGGATTCTTTATTTTTGGTTTTGCTTCTGCTGTCTGCCACTATATCTTTCCTTGTCACCCTAAGACATATAATTAAAAAGGAATGAGTTCAATAAGAACGACTTTTTTAAAAAAATGAACATGGGTAAACTATTTGCAGCAATTGTATTTTGTGTTTGTATCTAGGCTTAATTATCTATTTTACCTTTGACCATTAACATAAATATAAAATGCTGATCATCATAAGAGATAAGTTACCAGCTGTACAGAGAGATAACTAAAGTCACTTATTAATTTGATTTGAATACTTACTACTACAAAGCATATATATTTCAGAATGCATTTTATACCAAACACTAAGCATTTGGCAAAAGTCAGAATATTACATGTTTTGCTTAAAGTTAGGACTTAGTTTTCAATTTTTTTGTATATGTCATTGGCAGTATTTGGTGACCCTTACCGTAGGACTTTTCTAGGTGGACATAGTAACATTTTTGTTCATAGAAATGTTTGATTGTTAGATTGTTAATTTGACCTCAGGAATCATACAAAAGCTCTTTTGGTCACTTAAGCATTTGTGGCGATGATTATTTACTATTTTAATAAGATTTACTTTTTGGCCAGGTGTGGTGGCTCACGCTTGTAATCCCAGCACTTTGGGAGGCCAAGGCGGGCAAATCATTTGAGGTCAGGAGTTTGAGACCAGCCTGGCCAACATGGTGAAACCCTATCTCTACTAAAAATACAAAAATTAGCCGGGCATTGTGGCAGGCACTTCTAATCCCAGCTACTCAGGAGGCTGAGGCAGGAGAATCCTTGAACCTGGGAGGCAGAGGTTGCAATGAGCCGAGACCAAGCCATTGCGCTCCAGCCTGGGTGACAGAATGAGATTCTGTCTCAAAAAAAAAAAAAGATTTGTTTTTTCATCACCTAGCTAGAGCTTATATTCTATATAATACACATATTGAATATTGGCTTTATTTATGCCTTGCATTATAAATTTACATGATCAGACAAAAGCAGAAGGACATAAGAAGTAGATTTAGGTGCAGCAGAGGAATTATATCTTTCATGTTAGTTTCTTTTGTAGCCGTCGTCCCAGGGTCAGAGATAGAATATGCAGAATAACCATGTGAGAGGACTTTGCCTTTGCTTAATTGATTAGTCACCTTTTTTTTCCTCCTTTTTGAATAAGCCTTTTTCTCTGATTTGATTTAATCTTTCAGACAGGGGAAAACAAAGGATGGAGTGGTCCAAAGCCTGGGTTTCCTGAACCAACAAATAATAGTAAGTTCTCATTTTTATGTTATCTGCACTTGGTGTTCATCAGTGGCTCAGTGACTAGCTGTCACTGGGATTGGTTGGGTCTATCTAGATCTGAGAGACTGTGTTAAGTATTGTGGAGGGTACAAAAGAGTCCTGGTGTTTGCTTTCCTGGAACTGACAGAATAGCTGGAAAACTGAGACATAGATACACTTAACACAGTTAAACCATTGCAAACAGAGTGCCATTTAATGATCACATGCCTTTTTAAAGTTGCCATTTTTACTGAAACAACATTATAAAAAATATAGAAATATAAAATATAATACAAAAATAATTTTCATAAGAAAAATAAGTAATTCTCTGTAAGCTGATTATGCTATCACATCAACTTTCAAAGTTCCCAATTATTTTTGTATGCACCCAAATTTATATATAATTATGATACGCATAAAATTTTATTGTGTTTTCACTTAACATTGCCTAAGCATTTTTTTGCGTTTTGCCGAGTCATTAAAAGTTTAACATTTTATTAAGGTCACTAAGTGAAATGTCAGAAATGTAAGAATAAAATTGGTTAATTTTGTTCCACTTACAGTATTGTCAAACACTTAAAAAACAGTTTCAGTTTACAGATTTTTTTCAAATGTATGTGATCAAGATATTTTGCATTGGACATTTAGACATTTTTCCTGAATACTCTCCCTCACTTCTTGAAAAGCATCTATTTCACTGAAGTGACCATTTTACTGTAAATCAGTGAATCAAAACATTTGGCTAATGAAGACACCCAGTCTATCCCATTTCCACCCTATCTGTCTTCTTTATAACCTCTGGACACTGAAAAAGCTTAAATCTGTGAATTATCGTAATCCATGGTTTTAATCTTTGATATTAGAGGCTCATCTGTTGATGTATAATGAAATTAGTAACAAATTCTTATCAAAATATGCTCATAAGAATTGAATTCTTGGATTATCAAAACTAGCCTCTTGAAAAGAATATTTCAGTGAGGTAATGGCATTTTGGGGTTGTTTTCTGGGAATAATTTAAATTAATGTGCTTCGGAGCCCTTGGCCCGTATAAATAGTGGTGATAAATATGATGGCCTTAGCACATAGCCGAAGGAAAAAATGGAATCAGTTCAGGGTTCCTAGAGTTTGTGTTCAGTTCATTTGATGTTTGAATATATTGGTTTATAATGATTTGGTGACGGAATGTAATCAACATGAAATTGATTGCAGTTTTATGTAAAGTACTTAGCACAGTACCTGTTTCCTAGTAAGCACTTAATGAATGTTGATTTCCTTCCATGCCTCCTCCCTCTTTTCTTTTATAAAAATGATACTATTCTTTGTAGGCTTTCCAGAAATTCCATTCTTATACTTTTGTCTGTCAGATGTTTTGTGCATACATATGGTGACCAAGAATATATAGCTTATTATTGAATAATTACATTTTGGCACTGAATATTTTTTCAAAGAATATAAACATTATGTATTTCAATTAGTTATTAACTTGACAATTTTAATATGAAATGTCTTTATAGATAACCTGCAAGCTGCGTCATTAAACAGTGATGTTTTGGCCCCTAGTTTTAGGTTTTTTTTTTTTTTAACTTGCTAAGGGATACATCTCATGGGATGACAAGTGGGGGATACTTCTTTCCTGTGCAGATATGGGAAGGAATATCACAAAGAGGCCAGTTTAAGTGATCAGAAATATGTAAGAATGCATAACGGGTTTGCTTGAGACATAAAGTTAGAAGTGAGAAAACTATTTGAAGCCAGCTTAAAACTTAACCGGACGGTTAATGCTTTAGGAATTCCTGGTCTACAATGGTTCAGATTAAGCCTTTGAAATAAAAATGTTCTGTTATCCCTTCCCAGCTGTAAGGAGATGAGAAAGCTGCTCTAAGAGTTCTTCGAATGAACACTGGATTGTCCCTTCCTCAGGTTACCATAGAGGATAAGGGCAGCCCAGCTCTGAAAAGTAGCTGTTTCATTCCCCAAGGGTTAGTTCTCACAAGTGAAACCTGAGTCCCCTTAAATGGCACTTAAATACAACATTAGGAAGAAGTTGGGCTGTGCTTATGAATTGATCATTCAGATGATGGACCAATTAGCTGAAAATTAATTTAAATTCATATCTTATGGTAATATTTAGGTTAACTTCTTAATCAGTTTCTTAAGTTTGAAATTGTATTCTAAATGATTTCTGTCCTGTGAAGAATACCAAAGTTAGCATTTTGCAGGCAAAGGTTAGAGCATGGCACATGTGGGGGAAGACAGGAATTTGAGATTGCCAGTGCTGGCAGCCTCACTGACATACTGTCTGACCTTGAACAACTCAATTTACATCTTATTATTCAATTTTCTCTGTTAAGAGTTATGCATACTAATTTATAATGTTGAGAATCTTTAATTATGTAACATTTATAAAATGATTAACCATCCTTGAATAACATCTGAAAAGGTAACATATTACTTTGTGAAAAACACTATCATCATGAAATGGCAAGCTCACTGTGGTTTTTTGTTTGTTTGTTTTGTTAAACTCTACATTGCTTCAAAATTGTAGTTTTAAAGATCAAATTTTTAGCCACCCATTATTTGGCTAAATAATACGAAATTAGCTTGGAACCATAATGTACAAAAATGAGAAGAAGGGAATGCAGAATTGGAAAGGGGAAAGAAGGAATTTTAATCTGGCATAGCTAGCACCTAACTATAAGTAGACAAAAAACATTAATGTACATGTGCATTTAATTTTTGAAGTGGAAGATATTTTTTAAAAGACTACAGTCATAGGAAACTGCTAACAATTACAACTAGAAAATAGTTTAAATGGTTTTGCAAGTGATTGTGATTACATAGCCTGGTTTCTCAATTTATTTTCCTTGCTTGATTGCCTGCAGATTTAAAATATGGACCTAATTTTTGGGTGCTGCTCAGGCTTTCTTCATTGCACTGAAATGCAGCAGAAGGTAGACTATTCTAAGTGTGTTTTTGTCCTTTGAATCACTGTAATAGTTATGTTGAAGTATAGGAACACATAACTCTGTAATGTGAGGTTTATGTTAAGTTTAGCATGGGGCAATTTTGTGCTTGGTATACACATAAAAAACTAGATTTTTACAGATGAATGACTAACTTTTTTAAAAAAAGATCATGAATTTTAAAGATCTACTGGCAGCTCTTGGAAAACTTTGTAAAATATTTAGATACAGTTCAGCTGATAATATCTCTTTTTGTATTCACATTCCATGTTTCTTATTAATACAGGCTTTTACTTAAAAGCAGGTTCATAGTTTCTTAAAGGTGAACTGTAGCTTAATTCAAGATTGGACTAAGCTCAAAGGTATTCACTGGAATGTGCCGAATCCACCCACTAAAAGATTATCCGGAGCATTTTTCACATAAATATTTTTCCGTTAACCTTTTAAAAAGTTTTATTTAGCCCCTGTGAAATATGCTGGCACTTCTAAGTTCATTAGAGATGACCAAAGACTTGTGGGATGGGATAGCATTCTTATTGACCTCTTTAGGATCTTAGTTGACTCACTAAGATTTTTGTCACTTTTGTTTCGTATGCCTGTATTATTAAACACTGAACGTCCTGAAACCAGGAGGCTACCCTGTCCCAGTGATATGACATTGGGTAGATTGCCTACTGGTTTCCCAAATGCTGTGTGCTATATTTAGAACCGCTAGTGTTTATTATTTTTTTGTTGGGGCTGGGGAGTGAGGGATAGAAGGGTGGTGTATAAGTGTTGGACTCTTAAGGTAATAGATTGATATGTACTTTCTTTAATAGTGTTTTGAGAGCATTCCCTGAACAAATTCCCTTTGGGGTTCCCATAGTAGAAACCACTTTGTAGTGAGACAAAACAGTTGAAGCCAATTGGATGTAAATATAAAGCTGAGTGATCCAACTTAATTATTTATTTCGACATAAATAATGTGTTAGAAATGTAAGAATGTAGCCAGCTTTTAGTGGTCTTATTTAGAAGGATTGGTGGGTTACTTGTACTAGGCATCCCAGTCCCTGAATACCTGATTGCCTTCAAACAAAGGTCCCGTAAATAGAGGCCTATCTGAAGCAATTGGGAGCAATGGGAACATACACATTCTCATTGCTGTCCATTTGAGACTGCAGATAGAATTGCTCCTTCTCCACTGAACACAGGAGGAAAGATCCAAGTATTTCAGAATGATATCATCCTTCTTTTACATTGATGGCTGTATATTAGATCCACCTGAGTGGTGAGAAGCTGTAGTCTTTAAAAAATTACATTGACAAGAATTCTCCTTTCTTGCCTACTGAATCTAGGAAGGAAGATTTGAGGTAGTGTTAAGCTTGCCTCTGTTTTAGTCATACCAGTTGAGTCTGTCTTTAAAGGTCTATTGATTTAAAGGAAAAATAATCTGAAATTAGAAAGTAAGTTTTTAATCAGATTAGCACAGATAACATGTCTTTCTGAAATATTCTCAGGAAAGATTTAATGAATTTAAATTGTATGATTTTTAAAACTTGCTTGACTCATTTTTACACATAAAAAGATATCAGATACTTTTTTTTTAAATGAGCATTTTTAGGATGCATTTTTTCATTGCAGTATGATAGTGTTTTTAAGCATAAGAACAAAGAATGAAACCATAAAGTAAAAAAGATGGATTTATATACATAAATGCTAGAAACAAGTTCAAGGAGCAGCATAAGAAAATAAAAAGACAAATGACAGCATAAATTGCAGCATAGCAACAAATAGAATATATGCAAAGGACACATAAAAGTCAATTTTTTTAAAAAAGGCAAACACCCCAATAGCCAGAGGTCTTAAGAAGACAATTAAAAAGAGCAGATAAGAAATCACGAAAAAGTGTTTAGCAATCAGGAAAATGCAGATTAAAGATAAATGTTATGAAATTTCTGATCCACGCAAATTGTCAGGGATTTAAAAATGATACTTCCAACTGTTGGGGAAACAGACTGTCACATGCCGCTCACAGGAGTCTGACTTATTGCCATTCTGAAGGGAATTAGCCATGAGTATGAGTATACAGAGTGTAGGCCCATTTCTTTTTTTTTTTTTTTTTGAGATGGAGTCTTGCTCTGTCGCCCTGGCTGGAGTGCAGTGGCACCATCTCAGCTCACTGCAAGCTCCGCCTCCCGGGTTCATGCCATTCTCCTGCCTCAGCCTCCCGAGTAGCTGGGACTACAGGCGCCCTGCACCACACCAGGCTAATTTTTTGTGTCTTTAGTAGAGATAGGATTTCATTGTGTTAGCCAGGATGGTCTCAATCTCCTGACCTCATGATCCACCCACCTTGGCCTCCCAAAGTGTTGGAATTAACAGGCATCAGCCACCACACCTGGCGATAAATTTTATGTTTTAACAGCTAGGGAAGCAGAATTATCCGTATACTGAAGTCTTGAGGAAACTTTTCTGAACATAAAGAAGAAGAAGCATAGTTTTCCAGAGTCTGAATGAAATTTCAGTTTCCGAAATGCATGCTGGAATTTAGAATATGTACTGTGTATTCTAAGAGGTATATGTGGATCAATATGTGTTTAAAATTAGTATTTTCAAAATTAGGAGCAGACCGTAATGATAACACAGATAAATATCTTGCAGAAATTCAAAGTCGAAGTATTAAGAACTAGTTAATTGCTTTTCTCTGTTAGCAAAGAAACTGTACAATAAACATAAGGAGAAAACAAAGGTAATGCTCCTAATTACTCATTCAGTTTGTCTAGAAAGATGGAGTTTTATAAAATCTTAAAGTATTACAATTTGTGAAGAAACATTAACTGCTATTATTTTTAAAGAAAAATAGGCAATGTTTGATGCATAATGTATTTAACACTTATATAAGTTATGAAGCAAGATAATAAACACCCATGAACCCACTGCCCAATTTAAGAACTAGACATTACTATACCTTCATCTTTGTTTTCCTCATTCATATCTCCCATTGGCTATGCTTCCCCTAGCAGAAGTAACCACTATCTCTGGATTTTATGTGTAGTTTCCCCACCCTTTATTCCTCATAATTTCATCAAATAAATTTGAGTCCTTATCAGTATTTATTTAATTTTGCTTTTTTTTTAAACTTTAGAAAAATAGCATCATATGGTGTATTGTCCTCTGGAATTCTGTGCCCCCCTCACCCCCGTCCACTCTATTTAAGATTGCAATTTATTATTATTTTATTTTGTTACATAAAGTATTTCATCCACTATGTGAATATCCTGTAATGATTTATCTGTTCGTCTGTTGGTCCACAGTTGGAATATTTTCAGGATTTTGTGATTATAAACAATATTATGAACATTTTTGAACATTTCTACTGGTGCACATGTATAAGAGTTTCTGGGAATGGAATATGATATGTGTAAGTTCAAATTTACAAGAAATACCAGTTGTTTCATAGTGGGAGAGCCCTTCAAAGTATCTAATTTCCCATGCTGTAACAAGTAGAAATCTTTTATCTTTTTTACTTTCAATTTCTTTTTTGATAATGAATTTAGTTGAAGTTTAGTTCAAATTCCACTATTTCATTAATTTTATTGTTCGTTTTATATTTTTACTTGAGTTTTTGAATGGGGAAAAACTAAAAATGCAAAAAGCTTTCCGTTTTTTTTGTCCTCATTAGTGCAGTGGCCACGCTGACCCTCAAGTAAGTAACTTACGATTTTGTGTGTGTGTGTGTATATAGTCTCAGAATTTATATATATAATTTATATACTTGTATATAAATGTATATACATTTTATACACACACATATATATACACACACACACAAACAAATGCGAATATATATTATTCAGTCCCCTAGCCTTTTGGACATGCTGTTCTACCCTTCTTTTTTTAAATGTAACAGTATGACCTGAAGATTCTTTCCTATTGATATGGATAGGGATTTATTATTATGTAATCAGTTTTGCACTGATGGATATTTAGATTCTTTATAGTATTTTCCTATTATTTGCCATGTAAAAACCTCATACATAAGTAATTTTACATATGTAGTAACATAGTTGTTGGAGATATTCCTACAAATGGAATTACTGCATTACAGAGTATGTATCCTTTTAATTTTGATAGATGTTACCATAGTACTGTCAATAGACACCAGTTTACGTCTCTACCATCAGTGTGGGAGATTTCCTGTTTCCCTATAGCTTCATTAACACAGTATGCCATCGGAGTTCTTAATCTTTGCCAATTTGATAGTTGAAATATGGTATTCAATATAGTTTTACTTTGCATTTCTCGTATTAAGAATGAGACTAAATATGCATTTGGTAGATCTATGAGCCATTTCTATACTGTTTCTGTGAATGACATAACCACATCTGTTGTCCATTCAGAAATTAGATTGACTCATCCTTTTTTTTTTTTTAACTTAGTAGAACTGTGTATGTGCATCTGTGTGCCTTTATGACATGAAATTACTTTTTTGTTTTCTATGTTTATGATGGAATTTTCTTTTAAGGTTTGGTTTTTCTTTTTAATATATTTGAATGACATTTTAAAATAGTCTTTTATAGCATGTGTAATTTAGGTATAATTAATAATACCTTTCTGATTCTGAAATTAAAAACATTTATTTTTATTTTTATTGTATTTATTTATTTATTTATTGTTTAATTATGTTTTAAGTTCTAGGGTACATGTGCATAACGTGCAGTTTTGTTACATATGTATACGTGTGCCGTGTTCATGTGCTGCACGTGTTAACTCATCATTTGCATTAGGTATATCTCCTAATGCTATCCCTCCCCCAGCCCCCCCACCCCATGACAGGCCCTGGTGTGTGATGTTTCCCACCCTGTGTCCAAGTGTTCTCATTGTTCAGTTCCCACCTATGAGTGAGAACATGTGGTGTTTGGTTTTCTGTCCTTGTGATAGTTTGCTGAGAATGATGGTTTCCAGCTTCATCCATGTCCCTACAAAGGACATGAACTCATCCTTTTTTATGGCTGCATAGTATTCCATGATGTATGTGTGCCACATTTTCTTAATCCAGTCTATCATTGATGGACATGTAGGTTGGTTCCAAGTCTTTGCTGTTGTGAATAGTGCCACAATAAATATATGTGTACATGTGTCTTTATAGCAGCATGATTTATAATCCTTTGGGTATATACCCAGTAATGAGATGGTTGGATCAAATGGTATTTCTGGTTCTAGATCTTCGAGGAACTGCCACACTGTCTTCAATGTTGAACTAGTTTACAGTCCCACCAACAGTGTAAACGTGTTCCTATTTCTCCACATCCTCTCCAGCACCTGTTGTTTCCTGACTTTTTAATGATCGCCATTCTAACTGGTGTGAGATGATATCTCATTGTGGTTTTGATTTGCATTTCTCTGATGGCCAGTGATGATGAGCATTTTTCCCATGTGTCTGTTGTGTAAATGTTTTCTTTTGAGAAGTGTCTATTGTCTGTTCATATCCTTTGCACACTTTTTGATGGGGTTGTTTGATTTTTTCTTGTAAATGTGTTTAAGTTCTTTGTAGATTCTGGATATTAGCCCTTTGTCATGCGGGTAGACTGTAAATATTTTCTCCCATTCTCCCAAACAGGCAACAGGTTGCCTGTTCACTCTGATGGTAGTTTCTTTTGCTGTGCAGAAGCTCTTTAGTTTAATTAGATCCCATTTGTCAATTTTGGGCTTTGTTGCCATTGCTTTTGGTGTTTTAGTCATGAAGTCCTTGCCCATGCCTATGTCCTGAATGGTATTGTAGATTTTCTTCTAGGGTTTTTATGGGTTTAGGTCAAACATTTAAGTCTTTAATCCTTCTTAAATTAATTTTTGTATAAGGTTTAAAGAAGGGATCCAGTTTCAGCTTTCTACATATGGCTAGCCAGTTTTCCCAGCACCATTTATTAGATAGGTAATCCTTTCCCCACTTCTTGTTTTTGTCAGGTTTGTCAAAGATCAGATGGTTGTAGATGTGTGGTATTATTTCTGAGGACTCTTGTCTGGTCCATTGGTCTATATATCTGTTTTGGTACCAGTACCATGCCGTTTTGGTTACTGTAGCCTTATAGTATAGTTTGAAGTCAGGTAGCGTGATGCCTCCAGCCTTGTTCTTTCTGCTTAGGATTGTCTTGGCAATGCGGGGTCTTGTTTGGTTCCTTATGAACTTTAAAGTAGTGTTTTCCAATTCTGTGAAGAAAGTCATTGGTAGCTTGATGGGGATGGCATTGAATCTATAAATTAGCTTGGGCAGTATGGCCATTTTCACGATATTCATTCTTCCTATCCATGAGCATGGTATGTTCTTCCATTTGTTTGTGTCCTCTTTTATTTCGTTGAGCAGTGGTTTGTAGTTCTCTTTGAAGAGGTCCTTCACATCCCTTGTAAGTTGGATTCCTAGGTGTTTTATTCTCTTTGAAGCAATTTTGAATGAGAGTTCACTCATGATTTGGCTCTCTCTCTGTTATTGGTGTATAGGAATGCATGTGATTTTTGCACATTGATTTTGTATCCTGAGACTTTGCTGAAGTTTCTTATCAGCTTAAGGAGATTTTGGGCTGAGATGATGGGGTTTTCTAAACATACAATCATGTCATCTGCAAACAGGGACAATTTGACTTCCTCTTTTCCTAATTGAATACCCTTTATTTCTTTCTCCTGCCTGATTGTCCTGGCCAGAACTTCCAACACTATATTGAATAGGAGTGGTGAGAGAGGGCATCCCTATCTTGTGCCAGTTTTCAAAGGGAATGCTTCCAGTTTTTGTCCATTCAGTATGATGTTGGCTGTGGGTTTGTCATAAATAGCTCTTATTAATTTGAGATATGTCCCATCAATACCTAGTTTATTGAGATTTTTTAGCATGAAGGGCTGTTGAATTTTGTCAAAGGCCTTTTCCTGCATCTATTGAGATAATCATGTGGATTTTGTCTTTGGTTCTGTTTATATGATGGATTATGTTTATTGATTTTTGTATGTCGAACCAGCCTTGCATCCCAGGGATGAAGCCCACTTGATCATGATGGATAAGCTTTTTGATGTGCGGCTGGATTTGGTTTGCCAATATTTTATTGAGGATTTTTGCATCGATGTTCATCAGGGATATTGGTCTAAAATTCTCTTTTTTTGTTGTGTCTCTGTCAGGCTTTAATATCAGGATGATGTTGGCCTCATAAAATGAGTTCGGGAGGATTCCCTCTTTTTCTATTGATTGGAATAGTTTCAGAAGGAATGGTACCAGCTCCTCTTTGTACCTCTGGTAGAATTCATCTGTAAATCGTCTGGTCCTGGACTTTTTTCAGTTCGTAGGCTATTAATTATTGCCTCAATTCCAGAGCCTGTTATTGATCTATTCAGGGATTCAACTTCTTCCTGGTTTAGTCTTGGAAGGATGTATGTGTCCAGGAATTTGTGCATTTCTTCGAGATTTTCAGTGTATTTTCATGGAGGTGTTTATGGTATTCTCTGATGGTAGTTTGCATCTCTGTGGGGTCAGTAGTGATATCCCCTTTATCATTTTTTATTGCATCTATTTGATTCATCTCTCATTTCTTCTTTATTAGTCTTGCTAGTGGTCTGTCAATTTTGTTGATCTTTTCAAAAAAAACAGCTCCTGGATTCATTGATTTTTTGAAGAGTTTTTTGTGTCTCTATCTCCTTCAGTTCTGCTCTGATCTTAGTTATTTCTTGCCTTCTGCTAGCTTTTGACTGTTTTTTTTTTGCTTCTCTAGTTCTTTTAATTGAACTAGAGAAGGGTGTCAATTTTACATCTTTCCTGCTTTCTCTTGTGGGCACTTAGTGCAATAAATTTCCCTCTACACACTGCTTTAAATGTGTCCCAGAGATTCTGGTGTGTTGTGTCTTTGTTCTCATTGGTTTCAAAGAACATCTTTATTTCTGCTTTCATTTCGTTATGTACCCGGTAGTCATTCAGGAGCAAGTTGCTCAGTTTCCATGTGGTTGAGTGGTTTTGAGTGAGTTTCTTAATCCTGAGTACTAGTTTGATTGCACTGTGGTCTGAGAGACAGTTTGTTATAATTTCTGTTCTTTTGCATTTGCTGAGGAGTGCTTTACTTCCAACTATGTGGTCAGTTTTGGAATAAGTGTGATGTGGTGCTGAGAAGAATGTATATTCTGTTGATTTGGGGTGGAGAGTTCTGTAGATGTCTATTAGGTCTGTTTGATGCAGAGCTGAGTCCAAGTCCTGGATATCCTGGTTAACTTTCTGTCTCGTGCATCTGTCTAATGTGTACAGTGGGGTGTTAAAGTCTCCCGTTATTATTGTGTGGGAGTCTGAGTCTCTTTGTAGGTCTCTAAGGGATTGCTTTATTAATCTGGGTGCTCCTGTATTAGATGCATGTATATTTAGGATAGTTAGCTCTTCTTGTTGAATTGATCCCTTTACCTTTATGTAATGGCCTTCTTTGTCTCTTTTGATCTTTGTTAGTTTAAAGTCTGTTTTATCAGAGACTAGGATTGCAACCCCTGCTTTTTTTTTTTTTTTTTTCCATTTGCTTGGTAGATCTTCCTCCATCCCTTTATTTTGGGCTTATGTGTGTCTCTGTATGTGAGATGGGTCTCCTGAATACAGCACAATGATGGGTCTTCACTCTTTATCCAATTTGCCAGTCTGTGTCTTTGAATTGGAGCATTTAGCCCATTTACATTTAAGGCTAATATTGTTTTGTGTGAATTTGATCCTCTCGTTATGATGTTAGCTGGTTATTTTGCTCATTAGTTGATACAGTTTCTTCTAGCATCGATGGTCTTTACAATTTGGCATGTTTTTGCCATGGCTGGTACCAGTTGTTCCTTTCTGTGTTTAGTGCTTCCTTCAGGAGCTCTTGTAGGGCAGGCCTGTTGGTGACAAAATCTCTTAGCATTTGTTTGTCTGTAAAGGATTTTATTTCTCCTTCACTTATGAAGCCTAGTTTGGCTGGATATGAAATTCTGGGTTGAAAATTATTTTCTTTAAGAATGTCGAATATTTGCCTCCACTCTCTTCTGGGTTGGAGAATTTCTGCCGAGAGATCTACTGTCAGTCTGGTGGGCTTCCATTTCTGGGTAACCCGACCTTTCTCTCTGGCTGCCCTTAAGATTTTTTCCTTCATTTCAACTTTGGTGAATCTGACAATTATGTGTCTTGGAGTTCCTCTTCTCAAGGAGTATCTTTGGGGTGTTCTCTGTATTTCCTGAATTTGAATGTTGGCCTGCCTTGCTAGGTTAGGGAAGTTCTCCTGGATAATATCCTGCAGAGTGTTTTCCAACTTGGTTCCATTCTCCCTGTTACTTTCAGGTACACCAATCAGACGTAGATTTTGTCTTTTCTCATAGTCCCATATTTCTTGGAGGCTTTGTTCATTTCTTTTTACTCTTTTTTCTCTAAACTTCTCTTCTCACTTCATTTCATTCATTTCATCTTCAATCACTGATACCCTTTCTTCCACTTGATCAAATCAGCTACTGAAGCTCATGCATGTATCACATAGTTCTTGTGCCATGGTTTCCAGCTCCATCAAGTCATTTAAGGTGTTCTCTACAGTGTTCATTCTAGTTAGCCATTCGTCTAATGTTTTTTCAAGGTTTTTAGCTTCTTTGCGACAAGTTCGAACATCCTCCTTTACCTCGGAGAAGTTTGTTGTTACTGATCGTCTGAAGCCGCCTTCTGTCAGCTCGTCAAAATCATTCTCTGTCCAGCTTTGTTCCATTGCTGGCCAGGAGCTGCATTCCTTTGGAGGAGAAGAGACGTTCTGATTTTTAGAATTTTCAGCTTTTCTGCTCTGGTTTCTCCCCATCTTTGGTTTTATCTACCTTTGGTCTTTGATCATGGTGACGTACAGGTGGAGTTTTGGTGTGGATGTCCTTTCTGTTTGTTAGTTTTCCTTCCAACAATCAGGACCCTCAGCTGCAGGTTTTTGGAGTTTGCTGGAGGTCTACTCCAGACCCTGTTTGCCTGCGTATCACCAGCAGAGTCAGCAGAATAGCAAATATTGCAGAAGTGTTGCTGCCTGATCCTTCCTCTGGAACCTTCGTCTCAGGGGGCACCCGGATGTATGAGGTGTCAGTCGGCCCTTACTGGGAGGTATTTCCCAGTTAGGCTCCTCAGGGGTCAGGGACCCACTTGAGGAGGCAGTCTGTCCATTCTCAGATCTCAAACTCTGTGCTGGGAGAACCAGTACTCTCTTTAAAGCTATCAGACAGGGACGTTTAAGTCTACAGAAGTTTCTGCTGCCTTTTGTTTAGCTGTGCCCTGCCCCAAGAGGTGGAGTCTACAGAGGCAGGCTGTCCTCCTTGAGCTGCAGTGGGCTCCACCCAGGTCAAACTTCCTGGCTGCTTTGTTTTTTTTCAAGCCTCAGCAGTGGCGGACGCTCCTCCCCCAGCCTCACTGCCACCTTGCAGTTTGATCTCAGACTGCTGTGCTAGCAGTGAGCGAGGTTCCGTGGGCATGGGACCCTCCCAGCCAGGCACAGGATATAATCTCCTGGTGAGCCGTTTGCTAAGACTTGGAAAAGCGCAGTATTAGGATGGGAGTGTCCTGATTTTCCAGGTACCGTCTGTCACAGCTTCCCTTTGCTAGGAAAGGGAATTCCCTGACCCTTTGTGCTTCCTGGGTGAGATGATGCCCTGCCCTCCTCCGTGGGCTGCACCCACTGTCTGACAAGCCCCAGTGAGATGAATCCGGTACCTCAGTTGGAAATGCAGAAATCACCTGTCTTCCGCATCACTTACGCTGGGAGCTGCAGACTGGAGCTGTTCCTATTTGGCCATCTTGGAACCTCCAATCAAAACATTTCTTTTAAATTATCTTCTGGAACTTTTTATAGTTTCATTTTTTGAAATGTTGAAGTCGTGATCCGTCTGTTATTTATACTGAAGGTATGGACCCAACTTTATTCCCCACTGCATTGAGACTTCACTCTTGCCATATACTAAGATTATGAACTTGGCATTATTCCAGACTTTCTATTCTCCTCTGTTCATCTAACTATTTATGTGCCAGTTTTAATCGTTGTCTTTTTTTTTTTTTTTTTTTTTTTTGAGACAGGGTCTCGCGCTGTTTGCAAATTTCTGTCAGTTGTGCAGTGGCGTGATCGTAGTTCATTGCAGACTTGAACTCCTGGGCTCAAGGGATCCTCTTGCCTCAACCTTTCAAGTAGCTAATTCTAACAGGCACATGCCACCACACCCAGCTTTTTTTCTTCCCCACCCCCGCTAGAGACAAAGTCTTGCGGAGTTGCTCAGGCTTGTCTCAAACTCCTGGCCTCAAGTCATCCTGCCTTGGCTTCCCGAAGTGTTAAGATTATAGGCATGAGCCACTGCACCCAGCTTAATCATTGAGTGTTTCTTGTTTTAACATGAGTCAGTTTAAAGCAATGTGTGTTTAAACAAATGTGAATAAAAATGTACTTGGTCTATAATCTTCTTACACATACTACATGGAGTACAAGTAATTGAAAAGACAAAAATCTCCTTGCTTGGCAACAGAAATAAGAGGTGTCAGAGTAGTCAGAGCATCAATTATGAAGCACTAAAAGAAGCAACAGGGAACTAACTATATGGTTGAAAACTATTAAGGTTCAGAAAGGCAGTGTGGATAGTTTCCCTAAAACTTATTTGTGTAATGTTAATGCATCATTCATTCTTCCATTTGTTTAGAAAGTATTTATTCACTATGTTGTACCCTTTTTGATATTATTGATGATTTCAGTAGTTTTTAAAGATGAAATTGCTTCTTGAAAGACGAGTCCATATATAAGATAAACACCACCATCCCACCCAACTCCCCACTCCCCCCAACCCAGCAAATAAGAAAAGATGGGATGCCTGTAATCCCAGCACTTCGGGGGCTGAAGTGGGCAGATTACTTGAGGTCAGGAGTTTGAGATCAGCCTGGCCAACACGGTGAAACTCCATCTCTACTAAAAATACGAAAATTTACCAGGCATGGTGTGGCACATGCCTGTAATTCCAACTACTCAGGAGGCCAAGGCAGGAGAATTGCTTGAACCTGGGAGGTGGAGGTTGCAGTGAGCACAGATTGTACCACTGCAACCTGGGCCACAGAGTGAGTGAGACTTCATTTAAAAAAATAAAAAATAAGAGACAAGTGTTATTTGAAAAAAAATATCAATTTTTTAAATATTTGTTTTTTGTGGTTTTCTTTTGAGATGGAATTTTGCTCTTATTGCCCAGGCTGGAGTGCAATGGTGCAATCTTGGCTCACCACAACCTCCGCCTCACGGGTTCAAGTGATTCTCCTGCCTCAGCCTCCCGAGTAGCTGAGATTACAGGCATGTGCCACCACGCCTGGCTAATTTTGTGTTTTTAGTAGAGATGGGGTTTCTCCATGTTGGTCAGGCTAGTCTCGAACTCCTGACCTGAGGTGATCTGCCCGCCTCGGCCTCTCAAAGTGCTGGGATTACAGGCCTTTTTTTTTAAATCTTAAAAAGCAAAGCATATAGCACAGTATCTGGCATTGTTGGTGCTCAGTATTTGAGCAAATGAAAGAATTACATTTTCACTTCTTTCCCCCACTGTATTAATGATCTTTTGAGTAGTTTATAACATACAACAATTAGAATTCTAGGAATTTATGTATCATCCAGACCTGAGACACTCAGCGTGGTATTGTTGGACTCAATATAATAATGGTGAATAATTAGTATTTCAGCAACCTAATGGAAATAATATAGTTACTCTTAGTAGATTGCTTTGCTTTGGGTTAGAATTTTATTTGAATTCAGACCTCAAGATATTCTGAATCTCAGGTTGGCAGTCTTGGAAAAATGATTTATTATTACTTAATAAATGCAGTCTGTCTGAAAGACAGATCCTTTAAGCATGGTATGCATAGAAGAAAAACAACATAAGGAGTCCTAAGTGTGAAAAGGTTGGAGAATGTCCAGCCTCATGTTTTATATACAGGAAAATTGAGACTCGGTTGTTTTTATAATAGGTCTAAAGACACTCTTAGTTAAAGGTAGTGAAGACTTGAACTCATGTCTTCTGACTCCAGGGTGTCTGCAGTTGCCACTAGACAGCACCTTTATTTCTAGATATATCATTTGCTAGTAATTAAAGGAAAAAAAGAGAATAGTGTTTTTAAGAAATTCCACTAAAATTAAGTATGCATTATTTTGAAAGAATGTTTTATATGTCATGTACCAGGATTTTTTATAAAACATTTAAGATGTTTTATTACATGGAAAATGTTCAAATTATTGTTTCAGATACCAGATTGATATTTGGGTGGATCATGTAAAAGCACTAAATGGCTGAGCAGCTGTGAAATGTTTGTTTTAACTATTATTACATCAGTGACACAGCCATCTACATTACTTGATTTTTCTTAAGATTTAAAAACTTTAGTAATAGTCAAATTTAAAAAACACTCAACAGGCTTTTTGGGTGATGTTATTCAAGTGTGTTCTTTTATTCCAAGCTTTCTGGTTCGTGTTAAGATGATTCATAGATTATTAGAGCCGAAAGAGATTTTCAAGTTCCTTAAGACTAATTCATTTTACAGATGAAGAAAACATGATAAGGAGAATATCTGCTGCCTCAACTCAAACCCAGTTAGCTGGGCTCTAGTCTGCTGCATTTACCAATGTACTATTGTTGTTTTTACTTTATTACATTTTGTGTTAATACAGAACATTAGACTTCTTTTTTTGCTTTACCGTTAAAAAAATTAATTACAATAAGTTCTTACTTAACATCATTGATAGGTTCTTGGAAACCACTACTTTAAGTGAAATGACATATAACGAATCAGTTTTACCATAGGTTGGTTGATATAAACAAGAGTTAAGTTCTTATAACATATTTGTGATTAGAGAAATATCACCAGACTTCTCAATAAAGACCCAAATTGCAGTATTAAACATTGAAATAAATAATGAGCTTACATATACAATTAAGAAAGTTTAATAAAAACAAGATAATTGTTTGCTCAATGTGAGTGATGGCAGTCATAGTGGTGGTGGGTTAAATCGAAGAATAAATGTTTGCAAAGTGAAAATTCTAAGGAGTACTTCCTACCACCACACAATTCAAAAACAAACAATAACAGATATGGTGGGCTCACTGAACACTTGCGTACTGTGTTGTTTATTGTTGTGCATTTGTATGATGTATTCGTCTGTTCTCGCAGTGCTATAAAGACATACCTGAGACTGAGTAATTTATAAAGAAAAGAGGTTTAATTGGCTAATGGTTCTGGAGGCTGTTCAGGATTTTGCTTCCGGGAAGGCCTCAGGAAGCTTACAATTGTGGGAGATGGCAAAAGGGAAACAAGCACATATTCACATGGCCAGCAGGAGTGAGAGAAAGCAAGAGGCGCTACACACTTTCAAACAGGCAGATCTTGTGAAAACTGTATCAGGAGAACAGCAAGGGGGAAGTCCGCCCCCATGATTCATTCACCTGCCACCAGGCCCCTCCTCCAACACTGGGAATTCCAATTCCACATGAGATTTGGGTACAGACACAGAGCCAAACCCTATTATATGATTATCATGCATTTTACAGATTTTGATTTTACATTAATTTATATTCATTCAGTCATTCATTTTCTAACCCACTTGTTACAGTTCAGGATTGAGGTTGTCAGAGCCTATTCTAGCAGCTTAGGGAGCAGAGGCAAGAACCAACTCTGGACAGGTGCCATTCCATACCAGGACATGTGTGCGTGCGTGCATGCATGCGCATGCACACACACACATACACGCACACACACACGACACTCATACTGGGACAACTTAGACCTGCCAGTGACCCTAATGTGCATATCTTTTAAATGTGGGATGAAACTGGAGGATCTGGAGAAAACTTATGCAGATATGGGCAGAACATGAGAACTCCACATAAGACGGTGGCCCCAGGTAGGATTTTAATTTTTTTCTCATCAATATTATAACAAAATGATGTTGAACAAAACAACATTATTTGAGGACCCACTGAGTATATTTTCTTTTTTTTAACTTTCTTTTTTTAAGTTCAGGGGTACACGTGCAGGTTTGTTATATAGGTAAACTGTGTCATGGGGGCTTGTTATACAGATTTTTTCATCAGCCAGGTATGAAGCCTAGTACCTGTTAAGTTATTTTTCCTGATCCTCTACCTCTTTCCACCCTCCACCCTCTACCCTTCGATAGGCTCCAGTGTGTGTTGTTCCCCTCTCTGTGTTCATGTGTTCTCATAATTTAGCTCCTATTTATAAGTGAGAACAGGCAGTATTTGATTTTCTGTTCCTGTGTTAGTTTGCTAAGGGTAATGGCCTTCAGCTCCATCCATGTCCCTGCAAAGGATATGATCTCATTCTTTTTTATGGCTGCATAGTATTCCATGCTGTATGGTACCACATTTTCAACAAATGGTGCTGGGAAAACTAAATATCCAAGCTATTCAAAATACACTGGCTCTGTCAGCAATCCAAGTGAAGCAAGACAAAAATTAGTCCTTTGGGAAGCCCTTCGAAACCTAAAATGTTGGACGCACATTCTATTCATCTTTACCCCAAGGGAGAAGTTGTGATCTGGAATGCTGTCTCCTGGCACTAAGCTATGTGGCACTAAGCTATGCTGACTTAGGGGGCTGGTGTGGGTAAAGTGAAATTGTTCTTAACATGTTTCAGTGTGGCCGTTCTTGGCTTTGTGCTCCTCTGGGGTACTGCAACTTCTTAACTGGATTCTGGAATTCTCAAAAAGGTATTTTGGTCTGTATGTCATTGTTAAATCAATGTATGAGTGAGGAATAAGGGCTGGGACTTCCTGTTCTACCCTCTTGTTGGTGTCACCCAAGACTTGTTTTTTATTAAACTTTTTATTTTGATGGCCAGGCATGGTAGCTCACACCTGTAATCCCAATGCTTTGGGAGGTTGAAGTGAGAGGCCAGGAGCTTAAGACCAGCCTGGGCAACATAGCAAGATCCTGTCTTTACGATAAATTAAAATATAATTAATAAAAATTTTAATTTGAGAAAATTGTAGATGCACATGCAGTTGTAAAAATACAAAGAGATGTTGTGGACACTTTGCCTTGTTTATCTCTGGTAACATCTTGCAGAACTGTAGTACAATATCACAACTAAGGTATTAATATAAATATGATACAGAACAGTCCTGTCACCATAACAGTCCCTCATGTTGCGCTGTTATAGCCATACCATCTCCCCCACCCCCAACCCTGGATTGAGTGGAAATTCTGGTCCCCATATGGTCTCCACTGACACCATAGTGAGGTGACATTGTTCCCACTAGTTCTGATTCTCCTTTATTCTCTCCTGACACCACTCCAGCATGGAGGGGAGGGGGGATCCTATTACTGCTAGGTAGGGGTAGAAGTTTAGTGTCCCTACATGATCTCCACTGATACTACTCAGTTTTTTCTGATACTACCACATCAGGGAAGTTGGGGAGACTTGTTACAGCTTTGCAAGGGTGAAAGTCCCTCTCTGCCTTTGATACATAGATAAAAGTGGGAGAACAGGTTTTTTTGTGTGTGTATTTGGCTGGACTAAGGTGTGTTTTGTCTAAATTTTCTTCCTTGCTAGGCTGCTTCTTTCCTGGTTCTAAAAAGTGAATTTGTTATTTTTACAAGAAAATTTAAAAATTGGATAAGTACTTAATATATATATATATATTTATTTAAAAAATATAGTTTTTGAGATGAGGTTTTGCTGTATTGCCCAGGCTGGTCTTAAACTCCTGAGCTCAAGCAGCCCTTGCTGCCTTAGCTTTCCAAAGTGCTGATTGTAGGTGTGAGCCACTGCACCCCGCCCAGTACAGTTTATACAATTCCAGTTAGTTGTGTTTATTAACAGTATTGTGGAATCTTCCATAAGTTTCTGAATAATATATAGACTAATTTGTAGTAAATTGTTAAATCATAATTAGATCATATAAGGAGAATCGTAAGAAAGTGTTTTGTGGGTTAAGTTGTTTCATCCTAAGGCTGTACTTAAGTTTTTCTTTATGCGAACCTAATATTTGAAGTTACTTTCTTCCCACAAACAGAATTGTGAAAATGGCCAAGTGCATTATTTTTATATTTTTCCTAATGGGTGGTTTTACAATGAGAAAATCTCAATCAGTCTGTCTCTCTCTTTCTGTCATTTTTAAAGAGACAGTGTGTCCAAGCTGGAGTGCAGAGATGCCATTACAGTTCACTGCAGCCTTGAACTCCTCTGCTCAAGGGATCCTCCTGCCTCAGCCTCCTGAGTAGTTGGGACTACAGGTGCATGCCACCATGCCCAGCTAAAGTTTTAATTTTTTGTGGAGACAGCTCCTTACTGTATAGCTCAGGCTGGTTTTAAACTTGTGGCCTCAAGTGATCCTCCTGCCTTGGCCTCCCAAAGTGTTGGGATCACAGGTGTGAGCCACTGCACTGGCCTCCATCTTTCCTTTTACTATGAGAGGAGAGACTGAGGTTCATCGAGCCTAGAAAATAGGTCTGAAATGAAGAAATGAAGTTCAATATCTTGACAGTTTCTTGTCTCTATCATGGTGTTAGAATGTTTCAAGAATCCAAATGCCCAGAACTTCTTAAATGTATAGATATAAGAACAGTAGTTCTTGGTTTGTTATTTGTTTTACTACTGAAAGGTAGTATATGTGCTGACTGTAGCCAGATGCCTGGATACTGGCCCCAACACCTGCCACTTGGTGGCTGTGACTTTAAGCCAGTCATATTACCTGTGTTTCAGGGCCTTTAAGTGTAAAATGGGGGTATTCATAGTCCCTACTTCTTGGGGGTCATTGTGAGGATTACTAAACTAATATATGCAAAGCATTTGGAACAAGCAATAGGAATCCTGGCAGAGGAGTTGTGGTGCAGTGTTTGGAAGCTGTTGCGGTAGACATTTCAGTATGTGTTTCTTCCTGCTGAGAGATCAGGTCACTTGTGTCATATGTCAGACTTGTTTAATCCAATTTTTGGTGTTTTTCTGTCTTAGGGAAATCATAACTAAAGGAGTTTTTCTGAGAAGAAACAACCAAGAGTGATCTTTATTTTACGAGCAACATTTTAACCCCACTTAAATAAAGTAAAAATTGAAGATGACTCATTATCCTCACAAGCTGCTCTCAAACATCATTTTCACAGCAACTTTTTTGTCTTACTTGGTAGAAGTAGTCACAGTGTGTCTTTATTGAAAAGCTGAGCCTTGAAAAGAATTTCTACTAAATAAGCCAACTAAGTGAAATCTTCCTTATATTAAGATGAGTGGTGAATGTGCTTCTGGGGAGTTCCTGAACTCCCCAATCACTTCCATGCACCATATTGACTCTGAGTCATATACAGTGTGCACCGCCCTTGTTGTGAAGTCAACCTATTTCAAACTATTTAGGGGCCCTTGTATCACTATTAATAACGCCTGTGCCAGACTGTTCTTTGATTTGCATGACTCATTTTGGGCTCCAGAATCTTCTTGTTAAATAAAATTTCTGGCAAAAGTGTAAATTACTACATTTGTGTAAGGTTTATAAAAAGAAAGATGAATGATGAATTTATTCACCATAACCAGGTTCATATTCTTTGTTATCACATGCTTTTCATTTTCCTGTTTTAAAGAAAAAATAGCAGCCAGTCCTGAATTTGAAAACTCACTCATACTTTTATTTGACTAAGGTACAAGCTTTCCAAAGGCATTTCCCAGTTCATCATAAATTGATCTTTAAAACATTTTTGAAGAACCTTTATTGCTGTTGTTTCTGTTCATTTTTAGTGTTTTGAGGAATACGTATTATTTACTATTTTGTATTCCTCCTCCTTCCTCTCGGAGGTGTGCTGGATGCTGTGTCATGACCTGGGATTCTGCCTTTTTGGGGGCAAGACTGGACTAAGTGCATTTTCCCTTTGGTACTGTGTTCACCAAAAGGCAAACATCTTCCTGAAAAGTTCTTTGTCAGTAATTTTATTAATAAACATTCACCAAATTAAGAACCCTTCACGGCCGGGCGCGGTGGCTCAAGCCTGTAATCCCAGCACTTTGGGAGGCCGAGACGGGCAGATCACGAGGTCAGGAGATCGTGACCATCCTGGCTAACACGGTGAAACCCCGTCTCTACTAAAAAATAGAAAAAACTAGCCGGGCGAGGTGGCGGGCGCCCGTAGTCCCAGCTACTCGGGAGGCTGAGGCAGGAGAATGGCGTAAACCCGGGAGGCGGAGCTTGTAGCAAATGTAGCAAAAAAAAAAAAAAAAAAAAAAAAATCAATAAAATGCACAAATTAACAAAATCAGTGCTTCTGTTCAACTTTAAGGGTAAGAGCAAGGTTAATTTCACCACTCTTCAGGTTATGCTTTTTGAGCACATTAAAATGCATCATTTTGGCCGGGTGTGGTGACTCACGTCTGTAATCCCAACACTTTGGGAGGCCGAGGCGGGTGGATCATGAGGTCAGGAGATTGAGAACATCCTGGCTAACACGGTGAAACCTCGTCTCTACTAAAAATGTAAAAAACTGGCTGGGCGTGGTGGCGGGCGCCTGTAGTCCCAGCTACTCGGGAGGCTGAGGCAGGAGAATAGCGTGAACCTGGGAGGCGGAGCTTGCAGTGAGCCAAGATCGCGCCACTGCACTCCAGCCTGGGCAACAGAGCGAGACTCTGTCTCCATAAAAAAAAAAAAAAAAAATTCTGTTTAGTAGTGACTGTTTTTTTAGTGTCTCTTTTTTGTTTCCAAGATGATTCTGAAACTGATCTTAAGAAGAAACCTCTAACAAATTATTTACCTATTTTTTTAATTGTTTTCATTGTTTTGCTCTTAGCCAGCATTTTCTCTTTTTAGTTGTCCACAAGAGTTTATTTGAAATTTTGCATTGTTGATTTTTGACTTCATAAGTACTGTATATTTGGCTTAAAAATTAGGCAGAACTAAGGGTCTGAGGGTCTCAGCTGGAAGACCAGATTGGCAGTGAGCTATATGTAAAAGAAGAGGTGGAGTCACATACAAATACTACGTGTTCCGTTTGATCCCAACAACAGGGCAGCAGGAAGGGGGACTTCTGTAGCTGACATCAGTCTAGTAGCTAAAGATCATGCCAAGGATGCATTCCACCTGTCCCTGACCTTCAGGGACATGACCATGGTGGTCCAGTAGGCTCCCTTGGGTCACATGTACTCTTACCTAATACGTGGCCTCAGGCTACCCTGGGAGAGAACAAGGTCCTGGCTATGAGGCCCACGCTGCCATCAGGATCATCCTTGCTTTCATGTAGCTAAAAGTCAAGCACCTAGAGCCTGGGGAGCCAGGGCCTGTGCATTAGGCAAAGGCTGTGAGCAAAGTTGTCAAGGAGCAGGCATTGCCAGTGCCAGCCCTGCTTATCCTCAGGGCTATATGTAGGACTGGTGCTACCGCCAGTCCTTCCCACTTTGGTGTCCCCAGCACTACCCTGTTCCGGGATCTCTATATTGAGGGAGAGGCCCAGAGCAGCGTAAAACGGTGCTTTCAAAAAAAACTTTTAAAAGTGTAATAATGATAGGCTTACAAGAAGTTGTAAGAATGGTACAAAGAGGTTGCATGTACCCGTCACTCAACTTCGTCCAGTGGCAATGTCATATATAACTATAGTACGTTTTCAAAACCAGGAAATTGTCATAATACAATGAACTAGACTGCAGACCTTACTTGGAGCCTACCAGTTCTCATATAAATGATTTTTAAAAATCACTAAAGATGGATAATCATGCTATTGTTCATACTTTTCTCACATTAACAGTTTTGAACCAGAAGCCCCTGCTTCTAGTTCTTAAGAATTTTTAATTATAATTTTTTTATTGTGAAAAATTCACTGTAGCAAAGTGAGCTTGAGTATTATTGGATAGTTGGGTATTTATAAACAAATTTATAGTCCAACATTATTGAGGCATAAATTCAAGCTGACAATGGAAACAAAGATTTTTTTTTTCAAAGCTTTGCTGTGAAAAATGAAAAGAAATTATTTTATTGTGAAATAGCTATGCCTATTCCAAGGACTTTGAGAGAACTGGGAGTTCCAGTGGAGTGGCATTAACCATTTGGATCAGTGGCATTATCTTTCTTGCTGCATTGGCTTACTGTGTTTTAATACCTCTGATACCACTTGCTACTCATAAACATTTATCTTCTTCAGCATCTCTGAAAGAGTTATGACATCAGTGATCATTGAAAGGCAAGGTTCTCGAGTTCACTTATAAAACCTTTTAAGAGTTCTCTAATTCGAAACTCCCTCTTCAACTCTTCCATAATAACTGGAGCTCCATAAAGATGCTCCAGGAAGATTTGTATGCCAGAGGATTCACATACCCATCTGAAAGAAGCACAGATCTACTGAGCAAAAACATGTCAAGTGGGCATTTCTTATAAGATGTCACAGTCCCTGGCAACTTTAGACCTTTAAAATCATGTGTAAACTCCATATACTTCAGTGAGATTTTGGTGAGCTTATCTCTGGAACATCTAGGGACATCTTGATGACCCATCATGACATGGGTCATCCTTGGAGCCAATCTGGGCAAACCCCAGGCATTTACTTACTGGATTAAGCCTTAGGGGTTTGGAGCTGGTGGGATGTTGCATTTAGTTTCCTACCTGTTCTTTTAGGAGGCTATTTAATGTAATGGTTAAGTATTCAAACTCTAGAGTCAGACTGCCTGGAGTCAAATTCTAGCATTGCTACTTATTATCCGTATGACCTTGGTAGAGTTTCATATCTTCTCCATGCTTCAGTATTTTTCATCTGTAAGGAAAATAATCATGCCCATTTCATATGGTTGTTATGGGAATTAAATGAGAAGTAAGGTACTACTAGAACAGTGCCCATATTGTATCTGCATTGTAGCTGTGTACTGTGGTTATAGACTGTACCAAGATGGGAACATCAAAGGGAAAATCAGGGTCAAAAGATAGATCATGGCAGAATGGGTTCAGGACCTCTCCAGATAAAGGGTGAATGAATATAATGGATGTTACAAGCCTGAGCGAGGGAGGTGTAGTAGTTGAAGTCCATGAGCAAAATTGAGGTCAGAGAAGGCACAGACCTAAAATAGTTACATGAGAAAAAGTTTATCCTGAGCAGTAACCGAACAAAAATAAATTAACAATGAATTATTGTAGAGTGGCCGTGATTATTTAGAGTAACTAAAACCCGTCGTGGGAGAAGTGTGGGAAAACAGTCACATCCTACTAATAGAAGTATGAATTGGGGTAGGTTTTTGGGAGACACTTAATTGGCAAAATAAATTTAAGGTCCTTAAATATGCATACCCTAAATTACTCTTTGATTCTACTTGTAGATCTTTATACTATTGTAAAGCAACTTAAATTTACAACAGGAAGATCCTAAGTGAATTATGACCCATCCAAATACTGTTACTGATGTTCAAGTTAAAAGTCATTCAGTTCTTGACCACATAAATCTATGTCTTTATGCTATTTCTATGACCAGTCTGTTAGTTGAACTCTGTAGAAAGTAATCTTCTTTATATGTGAAGAAAAGTCGACTCAGGCTTTACTGTAGAATAAGAGAGCCTGAACTCCACGTTCTTATGCTGTGAGGTAATGCCTCTCTAGACTGTGGAGAGCATTTTTGTTGCTTTATAATATTGCTATTGGCAAACCCATTAGTCCTGTATAATAACAATACTGAAGTAATGCTGTTAAGTTTCTTGATTTTAAAAATTGAGTATAGAAGTTAGAGTTGTAACATTTAAGTTATTCTTTAAAATATATATAATGTTTATTCAGATAGTAAAAAACAAAAATCAGTAATATGACACTCCATTTATCAAATTGGCAATTTTTTTTTACAACTTTATTGAGGTATAATTGAAGTATGATAAACTGCACATAATGTCTACAGTTTAATCAGTCTTGACATTTTCATCTCCCCAAAAGATTTCTCATGCCCTTTTGCAATCTATCACTCCCATCAACTCTACTCCCCAGGCAATCACTGACCTGCTTTCTGTTACTGTTGATAACTGGCAAATATATATATATATATATATTTTGAGGCGAAGTTGCCTGGGCTGGAGTGCAGTGGTGCGATCTTGGCTCACTGCAACCTCCGCCTCCTGGCTTCAAGCGATTCTCCAGCCTCAGCCTCCCAAGTAGCTGGGATTACAGGCGCCCGCCACTATGTCCAGCTAATTTTTTGTATTTTTAGTAGAAACAGGTTTTCACCATGTTGGCCAGGCTGGTCTCAAACTCCTGACCTTGTGATTCGCCAGCTTTGGCCTCCCAAAGTGCTGGGATTACAGGCATGAACCACAGTGCCCTGCCTTAAGATTTTTTAATAGTAATTTCCAATACCAAAATAGGAAACAAGGAGCTTTCATGTGTCTCTGTGGGAGTCTGATATTGGTACAACTTCTTTGGAGGGCAATTTGTTAGTGTCAAAAACCCTAAAATATCCTTTCAACTAGCAATTCCACTTCTAACTTGAGGAAATAAATTTTCATGTGAATAAGAATTGAGTTATAAGAATGTTCATCACTATGTCTATAATTGCAAAAGACTGGAGATAAATTAGATGTCCAATGATACGGAATTGTTTAAAGAAACAGTTCCCTGTAATCCCAGCACTTTGGGAGGTAGAGGCAGGCAGATCATGAGGTCAGGAGATCAAGACCATCCTGGCTAGTGCAGTGAAACCCTGTCTCTACTAAAAATACAAAAAATTAGCCGGGCATGGTTGCAGGCGCCTGTAGTCCCAGCTACTCAGGAGGCTAAGGCAGGAGAATGGCCTGAACCTGGGAGGCGGAGCTTGCAGTGAGCCAAGATCGCGCCACTGCACTCCAGCCTGGGCGACAGAGGGAGACTCCGTCTCGAAAAAAAAAAAACAAAAAAAAAAAAAACAAAAACCAGAAACAGTTCATATGATGAAATTTTATAGTTTTAGTATTAGCAGTAGAAATATATTGTTTTATAAACAATGACAGGATCATATGGTATTCCTATGTATTTAAGTTGTTTTTTCAAGTAAACGACAGCTAAAAAGTGCATAAATAAAACAGGATTAAAAACATATCTTTAAAGCAAAATGTTGAAAGTAATGTCCTCTGGCTGATGAGATTTATCTTAATTTTTTCCAGTGCGTAATGTTTTCTTGTAAAAAAATATTGAAATTTTTTCCTGATTATAAAAAAACTAACACATGTTAATGTACAGAATATGAAAGCTAACATAAAGGAATAAAGAAAATACATCAAATAGGATTGATACACAGTCATCCCTTGATATCCATGAAGAATTGGTTTCAGGACACCTTATAGATACCCAAGTCCACAGATGCTCAAGTTCCTGATAGAAAATGACATCATATTTGCATATAACCTATGCACATATTCCAGTATACTTTAAATCTTCTCTAGAGTGTACAACATCAAATATGATGTAAATGCTATGTAAATAGTTATTATATTATGTTAGTTTTTGAATTTGTATTGTTTTTTATTGTTGCATTGTTATTTTTTATTGTGTGTGGGGTTTTCTGTTTTTCTTGTTGTTGTTGCTTCTCTTTGCAAATATTTTCTATCCACAGTTGGTTGAATCCAGGGACATGGGACTTATGCATGCAGAGGGCTGTCTGTATTATTTTAAGCTATTTAAAGATTTTTAAAAAATACTTACAAAACTCTTTTATACTTAATGGCATCAGGATAAAGTTCCCTGTACCTTGGCCCCTGTGTGCCCCCACCTGCATTTGCAATTCTGACTCTCTGTATGCTCTTGTGGTAAGGCATGGCCCGAGGTTTCCTAGAACAGAAACTCTCCAGCTCCCTGCCCTTGCTCCTGGTGGCCATCTGTTATCAGTCCTCTTCCTCCTTGGCTGTATTCTCCTTATCCTTTGAAATTCACTGTCATCATCATCTCCAGCAAGCCTTCCCTGAGCTTTTAGCACTTCTCCTTTCCCATTCCCACTGCTCTCTCCACCCATCTCTACTGAGACCCCTATCACATTGTGTTATCCATTTTCATTCCTCCCCTGATAGACTGAGCATGACTTGAGGTCTAGACAGTATTGGTTGGTAGGATGCCTGAAGCCTAACTAGCACAGTAGCAGTTGGAGCTTAACTAAGAGGGTATGTGCATGTGTGTAATTGAATGATAGAAATAAAGATGTGTTGGCATCAGACAGCCTGGAGTATTGGATATATCTGTGTGACTGGAGCATGGGATCTTCATGAAATATTTAGTAGACAAAGATAGAGAGATAAGTAGGAGACAGATTATTAAGGGCTTCCTAGGTTATCCTAAGGAGTTTGGGTTCTATAGTGTAACTGATAAACTGGTGAAAGACCTTTAAGTAAGAGAATGTTCTAGCCTTGGCAAAATGGTAGAATAGGAGGCCCTGGAACACAGCAATTCAATAATAATTTATAGACAGATTTTCTTTGTGAGAAATCCAGAAACCAGTTAAGAGGTTCCTGTATGCCAGGTGAGCATGAAACCAGCCAGATCTTAATTAGCAGGGAAATTCAAGATACCCTCATGCCATAATCCCTACCCACAGTGCAGTGCCATACAATCAAGACAACTACCCCCCACCCCCAGCTCCCAGCTTCTTTCTGCCTGGAAGGGGAAAGATGTATACTATACATCCAATGCCTTAGCTTTTCTGGGGCTACCCAAAAGACTGGCTTCTGTCTGGCAAGTCTCAGAGTGCTGACAGGACATGGTGTATTTTAGCAACCCCGGGGCCAATGAAGACAGAGATGGCTGGTGGTGGTGGTCACCATCCTCTGCTCAGCCGAGCACAAAGCTAATAGTTGAAAAACTCCAGCTTTTAACTTTTTCCTGGAGAGTCAAAGAGGTGTGCCATGTATCCAGTGACCCAACTTATCTGGGAGTTGCCTGAAGAATTGGCTTCAGTCTTGCTTGTCTCAGAGCTCTGATGGGACTGAGACAAGCAAGGGACTGATGCTTGGGGACTGCCAAAAACAAAGAAAGTGGATTACATTAGCATAAAAGTTTGAGAGGCCTCCAGAATCTCTGTCCAGGCTGATTGGTTAGGATCTTCTCCAGTATGAGGCCAGTTTATGAATCCTAGGGGAAGTGGTTGTCTTATGTAATGTGCAGACACAAACACAGAATCACGGAAAAGTGAAGAAACAGGAAAATGTTTTCTAAATAAAGGAATGAGATAAAGCTCAAGAAACTGACCCTAGTGAAATGGAGATACGTAATTTACCTGACAGAGAGAGAATTCAAAGTAATCCTTATAAACATTCCCACTGAGGTCTGGTGAACAATGCATGAAAAAAAGTGAGAATTTCAACAAAAAGAAACCTTTTAAAAGTACCAAGTAGAAAGCATGGAGCTAAAAAATACGATAAATTGAAAAACTTACCAGAGGGATTCAATAGCAGACAACGTCAAGCAGAAGAAAAGATCATCAATCTCAAAGACAGGTCACTGGAAATGACTCAGTCAGAGGAGAGTTGGACTAGCCTCCAGCATTTCCCAAAGGGTTAGCTGTTTTATTCATGCTATGTTAAAGGCTTAGACATAAAGTAAACTTGGGAATCCTGGGTTAAACCAAGTTGAACAGATTTTTGTTCTTTTGAGGTTTCCGATTCTTCACTATGCTAATATGTATTTTTAATTTCTCAAAAGGCATTTGTATTATGTAATTTGCATTATTTTCAATTTTTATTTATCATGGAACCATTTTCTTTGGGGACTATGTTATAGAACACATTTTGGGAAATGGACACTGAGAATACTAGCAGCAGAGAAACACTGAAAGCTTGAATCAGAGGGTTAGCATCAGGAGAGGAAGGGGCAAGAACAGGGAATTAAGTTGTGTCTCTCAGAGCACATCTCTATGAGTGGTGACTTACCAATAATTTTAAAAGATAATATCATTTGAGAATTATTGATACCTGATCAAAAGACATTAGAATAAGCAGTTTGAAATGTGGTTTGAAACTTCTCTGAGACAAATGATAGTCAAAGGAAAGTGCTTCTCTAGTGTGGTTTGAGCTCCATCAGCTGATGACACAGCCCCCACTCCTCTTGATGGACAGAGGACAGAACCTGTCCATGGCCTGGCTTGAATTAATGCACTGGATAATCCCTGCAGTGGTCAAATTCTTGAGATGTTTGAGCAACATGATAACTACTTGCTTGTGAGTAAATCAGAGATGGTTGCCAGGAGTCTAGGTTGGGTCATGAGCAGCCACATGGTGGTATGAGCAAAGCAAGTTAGAGACAGTGCTAGTTTTGAGATGATACCCATTTGCTTTTTTATGTGTTTGTGAGTTAGAGTTGTCTATGGGACATCCTTGTGGAGGTGAGAGGACCACTGGGCTGTTGAATATATGCATTTGTACCTCCAAAGAAATTTGGTCTGATTAAGCCTTTATTTTACCTGATGTGCCTCAATTGCTCTATGTGTTGGGGTTTCATGCCTCTTTTATGAGATATAAAATATTAAAATGCAGGGTGAAGACACTGCACATTCCCAATTTTCTCCCCCAGTGTACTTTCACACATCAGTTTCCCTTGTCCCTTTATAGCTTCCCTACTACACACAAGTCCCATTGAAACCACTTTTTTTGGATTTTTTAAACTTCTAATTTTAGGAAAATTGAAACAGACATTATTCACCTTTTAATAGAAACTACAGTTTCCTCTACAGTATGACAAAGATACTTGATTGCCAGGATTTCTCATTTCTTTGTAAGTAAAGAAATGAGTAAAGTACACCAAGTAAAGCCATTGAGTTAATACTATAACATGTTTTTATTTTAATTATTTTAAGTGTAATAACAGTGTTCTTCATTTTATTTATAGCTCCAAAAGGAATTCTTCATTTGTCTCCTGATGTTTATCAAGAGATGGAAGCCAGCCGCCACAAAGTAATCTCTGGCACTACTCTAGGCTATTTGTCACCCAAAGATATGAACCAACCTTCAAGCTCTTTCTTCAGTATATCTCCCACATCGAATAGTTCAGCTACAATTGCCAGGGAACTCCTTATGAACGGAACATCTTCTACAGCTGAAGCCATAGGTTTAAAAGGAAGTTCTCCTACTCCCCCTTGTTCTCCAGTACAACCTTCAAAACAACTGGAATATTTAGCAAGGATTCAAGGCTTTCAGGTATGAATTAAAAGCAAAAACAAAAAACAGAACAATTCATTAGCCTCAGATCCTTCATCTCTATCCATCACAAGGCTCATTCTTGCCTGCTAGTATGGCCTACATGCCACTTACATTTTAAGTTATTTAGGAACACAAAGGACAGACAAAAAAAGAGCCGTATGCACATGCCTCATTTTCTCTTATTTTTTATCTGTCTAGTAATTCTTTTGCTGCCTGTCTCTTCTCCATTTTCCTTCTTCTTTTTTAAGCATTTTTCATACTCTTCACTGTCTTCCACTTGGTCTTGATTAGGTGCATCTGTCTCTTCACTCTGTCTTCCACAAACAAAAATTCTGCCTTCAGACATTTGGTGTTAGTATTTCACACTCAGTTCTCCCTTTTTTACATAAGGATTGAATTTCTTTTTATGATGATTTTACCTTTATTGTAGTTTTGAATTTTGCATTCTGTTGCTAGTATTGATTCAGGTACACCATTAAGATACAACATTCTAGAAGTCTGTTACCTTAGGAGTTAATTAAACATGATATTTGAAGAATAATGAAATGCTTTATAGTTGTTTGAGGCATAACAATGTGTATTTGTTTTACTGGATCATGTTTTGAACTGACTAGGGAGGGTAGCATCTGCCTCAGATGCTACCAACAATTCTGTTTCACTGGGTAGTCTAAAACTAGCTTGTAGTTTAACTTAACTTGTGTATGTGAATTTAGGGATGGAAACTTGTTTTCCCTTATTTATTCTTTGTTTCCTTTTGGAAAAAACCCCACAAAAATCAGCACTCCTTTATGGATACATCGGAACTTTTAAAAGAATTGTTAACTCTAGGAAAGGGAAATATCTGTCTTGATTTCTTAGTTGCCTTGAAAATCATGTACTGAACTGTAACCGCTAACTTGACTGGATGAACTACAGTTTGCTTGTGTGTAGAGAGAGTATTGCTTTCTCAGATTTCACTGTTTTCATCTCCTTTTCCATCTTAGTCTTTATTCCTTAAGACCAAAAACTGTAATATCCTTTAGAAATGCTCTAGAAGATCTGTATTGTGTAGAATGATCATGTATTTATAAAAATTTTACAAGTCTAGATTATAAAATGAAAAAGAAGGTCATGTGTTTTGGGGAGTATTTTGCATGTTTGGATTTTTTTTTTCCCTTCACCGAACACTTCTGATTCTTTCAAACTATTGCCAGGTAGTTGTTAGTGTTTTTAATTGGACTCTTAATATGAACTTAAAGAAGCTGTTACCAGTTATTGGCTCTGTCATCTGAAATTTTAACCACTTAATTTAAAGTTATAATTTTAGAATTTGTTTTTGTTGTTTTACCTTAAGAAACACAATAAATCACTGTTAAAAAAGATCTCGATTTATATAAAGTACTGGAAAAAAGCTAAGTAATTTTTAGTTCTGTCTATAATCTGCATAGGATGAATTAGAAATAAATTGTGATGAAAAGAAATTCACTGCTTATTTATGAATCTAGTCATTTAGAAATGTCTGAGAGTAACACTGCATTCTTATAGAAACAAAGCACAAATTGCATTCAAGCTCTGAATTGATTTTTTTGCTTGGAGCTATTGTTACAGTAGATGTAATTTTGCTACCAGAACATCTTAATTTTTTAAATCTGTTTTTATTTCTAAGCTCTTGGCAACGACAGTAATTATAATTGTAACATATCTTCACTGTAGTCAACACGTAGAGTCTGCTTCCCTCATTATTGCATTGCTTAAGCCTTTTTAAAAAGCTTATGCTGACAAAATATACTCTTTTTTATGGACACGTTATACGTTTCCAAATCTGTGTATTGTGATTTTTACATACTAATGAATATAAACAGGTGATTTTAAAATATTACTGTGCTGCTTTGGTTGAATGAGCTGGTATTGATATAAAATACTGTGTCACTGATGGACCACTACCGGCAGCTAAGCAGTGAGCAGAATCTCTGGGAAATGGCTTAGTCCGGCCACATGCATAGCCCTTCTTAATAATATTGCAGCAGAAGGTTCTTTGTGGTTACCCTCTCAGGTATATTTACCTGGTAGAAAAACATGTAGATTGTTTCTGTTACTTAAATGTTTTAATTGGACTGCAGTTTAGAAATTATAGGACCAGCTTGTTACAGATTATGTGCTATTCTGTTACTTTTATTTCGGAAACTTAAACACAATAAATTCTTTTTCTGTGTTTCTAGGTTAGAACTTTTTTATTTTATTGCAAACTGAACAGATACTATTGCTTATTGAATATTGTGTAAACCCTTCTTTGGCTTTCCTTGCCCATTCCAATTTGATTTAAACCTACTAGAGTCATTGTATGTGACAGCTATATTGTATTACAAAGTAAAAATATGTGAGTGTATTGAAAACAAAGTTGTTTTAACTTTTAATTTTGTTTCATCACCCAGTCTTTAATTTGAATTTATACGTTACAGAAAGCTACTTTGATCAACTGTAGGCATCCAAGCTCAAATTCTTTTAAACCTACAAAATAGGTAAAATTATTATACAATTAAAGTTATTAATAAAACTGACTTAAGAGAGCAGAATGTGACTGAACACTTGCACATTCTCAGCAGTTTTTTTATTCTTGTTTGGTCTCACCTAAAGTTTTTATCGTATTTTAGAATCGAACCTTTGGGATCTCTGTCAGAAATGAATGTTTATTTCTTTCAAGTATTATCAAGTATTAATACATTTTGTTTATATTCTTTTAAATGTTTTATTCAGTAGTTCTGTGAACTTCAGACTTTGTTGTTCAGGCTAATCGTATGCTTCTGTAACTTCTACACATTTTATAAGAACTCATTCAAAATTGTAGTCCTACATAGTGTTTCAGGGTTCCTTGTTGTGTACTCTTTTATTACAATGGCAAAATGTTTCAAAATCATTCAGCTTTTTAAAGAAACTTACTATGCAAAAGACACTCTTGAAATGCTGTGCATTTAAACTGAAGTGAAATAATTTGTTTCATGTTGTACTTTGCATTATTCTACATTTTCACATCTTTAATACGCTTTTCTATGCTAATTATATTAGATGTAAGTGGTTTCTTTGTTTAAACTAGTCATTAAAAATTAGGTTGAAAATGAAAGTGGATTATTTTAGTAAATCATCCCTTCTAGATGGATTTCATTTCAGTTTGCTATTCTGTGCCTCTTCTGTGAGCATCATCCACTGAAACAGTGTTGTTTGTGAAACCTTCCGAGTATAGTAAAACAAACTAGGTTTTTTTTTTCTCACATAAATAATATAAAGAAACACTTAGTTGGTGTTTTAGTTAAACTATAATTAGTTTATTGTCCAAAATCAAGGAGTGTTTTATGGAGGGGCCTCTCATTATTGTATTGTAATCATGCCGTTTCCAGCAAGATGAGACTGTCAGTTAAATTAAAATTTTCCTTTTCAAATATAATTCACGCTTAATACATTTCAACTGATATGCCTCCTTTTGTGGAGTTCAGTATGATAATAGCAGGTTTTTGTAGCCACAGGCTTCTTTTAAGTATTTATTTTTTAACAATATGACTTTAGTGTAGATTACATTGGGATGGGGCTGGTGGAAGTCAGGGGTAGTGGCTGGTCTCCCTGAGAATCTGAGAATCAACCTTTCTCCTATTTATTCTTATCTCTCCTATACCTCATGTTTTCCAATCCATATAGTTATCATCAAGGTGGCTATTTGCAGCAGCTTTTTTTTTTTTTTTTTAGAATAAAGTATTCATTTTTGTTAAGAGAGCAATACAAGTACAACTTTGTAAATTTCTCTTAGGATAATATGGAGAAAGAAATAATGCATGTACATACACACCCACACTTAGGAATATAGTTGTCTCTTGGTATCTACAGGAAGGATTGGTTCTAGGACCCCCAAAGATACCAAAGTTCATGGACGGTCAAGTCCCTTATATAAAATGTTGTAGTATTTACATATAACCTACACACATCCTCCCTTATACTTTAAATCATGTCTAGATGCCTTATAATACCTAATATAATGTAAATGCTATATAAATAATTGTTACACTGTGTTGCTTTTTGTGTTTTTTAAAATTCTTTTTTAATATTTTTGATATTTGGATGCATAACCCATGGATATGGAGGGCCCAACTGTGTGTTTTCCCTCATTTTTAATTTGTCATCGAAACATAACTTACTGTGTTGCCTCTAAGACCAAATGTTCATGTAGGCTATTAAATAAATGTATAAAAGCGTAAGAAATTACTTACTACAATGACTACAATGAGCAAAACACATTTGTGGATTTGGTCAGCAGATACTGCTCTGATTTGCCATTAAAATCTTAAAAATTCTTAGAAAACTCTTGAATTTGACCTCTACTACCTTCCAAGGACCCTGGAGAGATCTAAGTATGTGTTAGAAGTCTCCTGAAGGCTTGGTCTTCCTTTAGTAACATTAACACTCCGGTTTGTTCTTCCAGTGGGCAGCCCCAGTTTATGCAAACCGACCTGTTTTGTCTGGAATCTTTAGACTTTGATATGCAGGCCAAAGTCCAAGGGATATGCAAACATAACACACACCTGAACTTCCATAAAAACCAGCAGAATTGTAGATCAACTCATTTTACTGAAATTATAAACCCTGTAAAAAAAAAAAAAAAAAATACTACGTTTGAAGAAGGAAATCCTGGTGCATATAAAAATCACAATGAGTAACAGTAATACAGGTAAGAATCAAGCAGGCCTTGAGCAAAACAGTCCATTATTACTGCATAAACTATTTGGGTCTAACCACCCACCCTATATCGCTGTGATACTCATTTTGAGCCTTTATGCACCAGTGCATACGTAGTAAGACACACAAGATACTTCAACAAAATATAAGTAATATACAAACACAGTAAGAGCTGTTCCAACCAAAGAAACTTCAATGTAGATCTGAAATGAGCCATCACGATGCAGAAAAAGATGATTATCATTTCGTATCCTTCCCAAGTAGAACTATCTGATAACCTTTTCTGTTTGTATCAGAAGAGATTTCAACTCAACATGAAAATTCTACTACTTGGAATTATTTGAAAAATCAAGTATTTGAAGGAAGAAATTATTTTTCATATAAAGATGTATTACATTTCCTTTTGCTAGAAAAGATTGGCAATGATGTGATTTTTCATTTAATGACATATAATTAATTATAGTACTCTTCAGGTGGATGGCAGCTATGTACCTACACTCATTCCAAGTCATGTTGAAGTGACTCCAGCATTTCCCTTTCTCCAGAATCCAGCTATATCTAAGGAGATTTTTTATTTTCCCACAAATGACAGTGGCTGAAATTTCATATGTATTGTTCTTTTCTCACCCAAGGCAACTCTTAAGAAAGAACAGTATGTGAAATGCTGCATGTAAAAGATTTTGTATACTCAAAAAAATTGCTCTGACATAACAGGGGCCTGCATTTAGGGGATATATGGATAAACTAGGGAGGAAACTGACAGTTATTGATGGACTCACATATCAGATAGTGAAGTAGGCATTACATATATTATTTCAGAATACCTGGTGTGTTTTTGCCTACAAATCTTTATTTTATGTTGAAAAAAGCTATTGTGTAATGTTTGAAAACAATTCCCTGTAAGTAGGACTAATGTGTGGTGGTGGCCCATAGTCTTCTGGATATTGGTTTGTTTTTGTCATAGATTTCATTAATAAATTTATTTCTGCCCTCAACTATATATACAACTGAGTAAGTCATTTAAGAATTCTGACTCCTTGACTGGGCATGGTGGCTCATCTCATGCCTGTAATCCCAATACTTTGGGAGGCCAAGGCAGGCAGATCACTTGAGGTCAGGAGTTTGAGACCAACCTGGCCAACGTGGTGAAACTCTGTCTCTACCAAAAAAAAGGGCATGGTGGCAGGCGCCTGTAATCCGAGCTACTGGGAGACTGAGGCAGGACAAGTGCTTGAACCAGGGAGGTGGAGGTGCAGAGCCAAGATCCCGCCACTGCACTCCAGCCTGGATGACAGAGCAAGACCCTGTTTCAAAAAAATAAATAAATAGGGCTGGGTGTGGTGGCTTACACCTGTAATCCCAGCACTTTGGGAGGCCAAGGCGGGTGGATCACGAGGTCAGGATATCGAAACCATCCTGGCTAACACAGTGAAACCCCGTCTCTACTAAAAATACAAAAAATTAGCCAGGCGTGATGGCGGGCACCTGTAGTCCCAGCTACTCAGGAGGCTGAGGTAGCAGAATGGCGTGAACCCAGGAGGTGGAGCTTGCAGTGAGCCAAGATTGCACCACTGCACTCCAGCCTGGGCAGCAGTGCGAGACTCCATCTCAAAAATATATATATAATAATAATGATAAATAAATAAAAATTAAAAGAATTCTGACTCCTTTGAGATGGAAGGGACTTTAGATTTTATTCCAATATAAAATTTTATATATAAACACATTTGGGAGTACATTACGTAAAACATCATATTAGTAATGTAGTTTACTTGTTTTTACTTGATTTTAAACCCTGACAGATTTTAGGTTCTAGAAAGTTCTGCCATCTTAACATAGTCACATCAAAAAGCAGATTTAACTATCAGAGAAAACATATTTGAAAAACTTTCAAATTTTTTTTTTTATCTGTAACATTATCTCTCTTTTTTTTAAAGCATAAGAAAAGTACAGGCCGGATGAGATGGCTCACACCTGTAGTACAACCTGGGCAACAGACAGAGCAAGACTGTGTCCCAAAATAAAGTCTAGAATCAAGTCCTACAATGGAACACTTGAACCATTGCTGGAAAACAGTGCTAGGTTTACAGTTTGAAAAACTGTTACTAAGGGAAAGATAGGTGGTAGATAGTATATTGTGACGAAGTTTTCATAATTTCAGCATGTATATGAAGAATTAGATGGATATGAAGTTAATCTGCCCGTGGAATGCCATCCCATTGAACGCTGGAATTGATTCAGCGGAAGCACAGGACATGGAACATTTGTTTACTCACACTGGGCAGTACTCAGTAAGGGCCTACAAATGCTGGGTAGCATGCTAAACATTGAACACGGGAAGTTATGGTCAAGTTGGAGACTGACAGGCAAATAAAATCAATATGCAGAAGAAGATAACCCATGGCCACAAATTAATCCTGTCTCCTGGGATCAGTGCTCAAACATTACACAATGGTCTGATAAAAATAATTAAATGTTTGTAGCATAGTGCAAGAAATTATGTATGTAATAATTTCTACCCCACATAATAAATGACATAGTAAGTATAACCTGATAACTGTTAACTCGAAGTGTGGTTAGTGATATCAAGAATTGTGAGTGGAGATGAACAGTTCTGACTGAAGGAATTAGGGAAGAGTTCATAGCAGAGGGAATATTTGAAATATGTTTTAAAGAATACTTCAAATTTTAAGGTGGATAAGAAAAGGAATTATAGGCAGAAGCATCAAAGCACTGAAGACATAAAAGGGCATGGTGTTTTAGAAAATAATTTAAAGTGGAAGCGGCTAGTGAGGAGGCTGAAAAAAATGTGTGTGTATTGTTGGGAGTTCGAATTTTTTTAGCCATTAGACAAATACCACTGACTTATCTTTAAAAGAGATTTGACATGATTGGTTAACAGAAAGATAATTCTGTCAGCAGTGTAAAAGATGAACTAGACAAGAAAGAGACAGACTTGATAATAGACCAATTAACCTGGTTTTTAATGAATCCAGGAAAGAAAGAGTAAAGATTGAGTTAAGACAAAGCTGTTGGGCGCGGAGGAGTGGATCTAGGGTATAGTTGTGTAAGGTTCAATTGAGAAAATTAAATGATCTCTTGTGCTGACTTCAGAGAGGATGTTTTCACTAGCCTGGTTAGGGTGGAAGCTAGATTTACATAAGTTGAAAAGTAAGTAGAGACCATTTGAGGAGTAAGTGAGATAGTTTGAGTGTGAGATGTTTTAGGCAAAGTTTTATTGTTAGTATGGATGAGATGAGTAAACTTAGAGGAACTTAACGTGTTCCATTTTAAACGTGGAATTTGAGTTGCTTGTGGGATATTCACATGGATTTGTCCAGTAGGCAGTTGAAATTGGTCTGGTGATCAGTAAGAGAACATAGTACACACAGATTTGAGAGTCGTCAGTGTATAGATATAACTGAAGCCACAGAAACAGATAATATTGATCAGGAGAATGGATAAAGGCCTACAAGAGATTCCAGATGCATACTAACATGTAAGGGATTAATTTATTCATGAATTCAACCAGTATATATTGAGCACCTGCTGTGGACCAGGTACGCAACTTGGCACTGAGTATGTAACATGAAAGTGATAGCCACGGTTTCTGCCCTCAGTGAACTCATCAGAGTGGTAGTGTGGAAGAGGGAAGGGTTTGGTATAGGTGCAAGGGCAGATAAACACATCTGAACACATAAAATAAATTCAAATGGTGTTAAGCTCCTAATGTAACAGTTGCTTGGAAATTAGTTGTGAGGTTAATTATGATTATGCAAAATATGAACCATGACTTAGTGTCTTCAGTTGTGTCAGAGATAACTACAGTTAAGTGTTTTAATCAACCTTACTGATATGTAATTTACATGCGATAAAACACACCCATATTGTACAGTTTGATTAGTTGTGAAAAATGTATACAGTCATCAAAATATATACTACCACCATAATCAAGATGGGACTCTTTATTGCAGAAGATTTGCCTCCACCTCTTTGCCGCCAATTTTCCTTACCTCCAGACAACCACATAATCCTTTATGGCACTAAAACTTAGTTTTGCCTTTTCACTAATTTCATATAGGTGGAATTATATAGTATTCACAGTTTTGTGTCTAGTATCTTTCACTCAGTATATTTTGAAATTCATGCATGTTCCATGCTGCTAAGAATTAGTTTATTATATGTATATATACCACAAATTGTTTCAGTTTACTTGTTGATGGACATTTGGGTTGTTTTCACTTTGGAGCCATTATGAATAAAGCTGTTTATGAACATTCATTTACAAGATTTTGTGCAGACATGTTTCCAGTTCTCTTGGGAAAATACCTTAGAGTGAATTGCTGGATCACATGGTAAGTGTACATACAATGTTATAAGAAACTTTCGGATTCTGTTTTAATGTGTTATATACATTACATTCCTACCAGCAACGTATGAGGGTTGTACACATTAATATGGTCAAGCTTATTTTATTGAGAGTATAATGGTGTCTCATTGATATTTTAGTTTGTATTTCACTGATGACAAATGATATGAGCTTCATTTCATGTGCTTATTGGTCATTTGTATATCTTTGCCAAGTATCCACATCTTTTACTCAGTTTCTAATTGGGATTTTCCTCCATAATTATTGATTTACAAGAGTTCTTTATATCCTGGCCATAAGTCATTTGCATTACAAATATTATCTTCCTCCCTATGACTTGTCTTTTTGTTATCTTAATGTGATCCTTTGAAAAACAGAGGTTTTTCAATTTCAATGAAGTAAAATTTTCAATTTTCCCCCTTATGGTTTATGCCTTGTTGGTCTCATCTGAGGAATCTTTTGACTACCCCTAAGATCACAAAGATTTTTTATCTTAACTTTTCTTATGGACATTTAATGCTTTTAGCTTTTATGTTTAATGCTAAGACCCACTTAAAGTTAATTTTTAATGTATGGTATGGGGTAAGAGTTGAAATTTATGTTTTTCTCATAGGACAGCCAGTTGTGACAGGACCATGTATGTCATGTGTTGTGTTTTGTCTAGTCTTAAGCAAGGAATCTCTCCTCTTAATACTTAAAGCATTAAGATATTTTGTATATCTTTGTTTTTCACTACTTTGATTATGGTACATGTAGGAGTGTTTTTAATCTAGTTTGGGATTCATGTAACTTCTTAGAGCTGTAAAATAATGGTGTGTTTTTTATTAACCATTTTTGGAATGTTTTGGACCACTATTTTTTCCAAAAAAGTTTTCTGCCTTTTCTCCTTTCCTTTTAAAACTCCAGTTGCACATGTGTTAAATCTCCTGTTATTTTCCCACAGGCCTCAGAGGCTCCATTTATTTTTCTTTAGTCTTTTGGATTATGTAATTTCTATTGATCTACCTTCAAGTTTTGGATTCTTAGATTCTTCCCTCCATCCTCTCCAGTTTGCTCTTGAGCCCCTATAATACATTTTTCATTTTGTTGTGAAAAATTTCACAACAAATCTGACATTTCCATTCAGTTGTTTTTTATAGTTCCTTTTCTCTGTTGAGATTCCGTATTTGTATAGATACTGAGATTATATTTTCCTTTAATTCTTTGAACATCTATATCATACCTGCGTTGAAGTTTTTTGTCAACTAAATCCAACAGCTGGACCCGTTAGGAGTCAATTTCTGTTGACTGCCTTATTCATGAGTGTGGTTTACCTTTTTCCTGATTTTTTCATGTCTTTAGTTTCTGTTTGAAAAATGGACATTGTGGATAACGTGTTGCAACTCTGGATCATCATTTCTTCCCCAGATTAATACTTTTATTTTGGTTTTGGTTTTTGGTTAAGTTGCTTAAGCTAAAACTGCAAGCCTCATCTTCCCCATGATGGTATCCCTCAGCCAATATACTGTACTCAGTATTTCTACCTTATAACTGCAGCATTTTCTCTTATGGTCTCCTCTGTGCCTGCATCATATAGTGAAAGCCAATTTTTTGGTCTGAGTTTATGCTCATATTTTGGGGCCCACTTTCTTTGCCTTTTTTATGTTCTGGCATTTCCTCCTCTAAATTTCTAGCTGATCTGCCAGCCACACAGCCACTGATATTACAGGCTTATAAAGCTTTAGCATTCAATCATTTGAGCTGCATTCAAATTAGGGACTGCACTCTATTCAAAAAGTAGCAGACTTTCAAATCTCAACCAGTTCTCACTGGTTTCTGCCTACTTTTGCATTGGGCCTTCCAAGATCTCCCTTGTGCATGTGAAGTTTAGCAGTCAGCTGCAATTTGGGTAAAAGATTCAGATTTAAAGTTGTGCCACTTCTGCAGCTTTCTCCTAGGATTTCTTCCCAAAATATCTAGTTCATTTGCCAACCTAAACTCTTTCTCTGCGTCCTCCAGTGGGTAAGACTGCAGTTTTCCACCAGTAGAACTATAAGAAGCACAGGATGAGAACAAAACCAAAAAGTCATAAACTCATAATTCTTACTGCATACATTTTGATCTTTCAAGGGAAATCTCTGCCCTGGTATCTGCCTGATTTTGGTAACATTCTGATGTCTTCAAGTATTTTTTTATTTTGTCTATGCTTTGATATCTGCAAAATACTTTGTCTTGTGAATTCATTCTCCTGTTGTCAGAAGCTGGAATTCTACCAATTCTTTTAAAATATTCATTGAATTGACTAATTAATTACTAACTGGTAAACTTGACATCTGTTCAAATAAAATAATTCAAAATATGGGAAAATCTCTAAATGTAAGATATTCATTACATAATTGATTATATAAAAACACATTGGATTGAACAAAAGAAATTTATTCTCTCACAGTTGTGGCGGCCAGAAGTCTGAAATCAAAGTATTGGCAGGGTTGGTTCCTTCTAGAGGCTCTGAGAAAGAATCTGTTCTGTGCCTCTTTTCTAGCTTTTTGTGGCTGCTGGCAATTCTTGGTTTTCCTTGGCTTGTAGATTCATTATTCTGGTTTCTGCCTCCATCTTCACATGGCCTTCTCCTTTGTGTATGTGTATTCTTCTTTGCTGTCTCTTATAAGGGTACTTGTTATTAGATTTGGAGTCTACCCGAAATTCAGAATGATCTATTCCCAGATCTTTAATTACATCTGCAAAGACTTTATTTTCAAAAAAGGTCACATTCAAAGGTACTAGGGCTACACACTTGGACATATCTTTTAGGGTACACTGTTCATCTCACTGTATATCTCTTTTTTCCTTTATATATTTATTATTTTAATAAAATTTGGGAAATTTTTGGCCATTTTTCCCCCTAAATGATTTGTCTCCTTTTTTCTCTCTTTTTCCTTCTGGAACTTCATTTACATGCATTTTAGATATTGTCCCACAGATTCCTTGAGGCGTTATTCATTTTTTTTCCTCTTAGTTTCAGACTGTACAATTTTTTTCTTTTCTTTTTTTTTTTTTTTCAGTGGAATCTCACTCTGTCGCCCAGGGCTGGAGTGCAGTGGTGCAGTCTCAGCCCACTGCAGCCTCTGCCTCCCAGGTTCAAGCAATTATCCTGCCTCAACCTCCTGAGTAGCTGGGACTACAGACACTCACCACAACACCTGGCTAATTTTTGTATTTTTAGTAGAGATGGAGTTTCACCGTATTGGTCAGGCTGGTCTCAAACTCCTCACCTCAAGAGATCCACCTGCCTTGGCCTCCCAAAGTGCTGGGATTAGAAGCATGAGCCACCACACCTGGCCCAGATTGTACAATTTCTAATGACCTATACGTTCAGTTGACTCCTGTCTCCTTAATCCAGTAAATTTTTTTTTTTTTACTTTGTGTAATTATACTTTTCATTTCTAGAATTTCTATATGGTCCTTTTCATTAGTTTCTGTTTCTCTGCAGAGATTTTCTGTCCATTCATTCATTGCAGATATGTTTTCCTTTACATGCTCAAATATAGTTAGCATAGGTGCATTAAACACCGTTTTTATCCCCCCAATTTCAACATCAGAGATGTATTGAGTTTGGTGTCTATTGATTGTCTTTTCTGCTGAGTATAAATCACCCTTTTCTGTTTATTCTATGTCAAGTAATGTTGGATTGCATCCTGACATTTGTGAATGATACATTATAGAGACTTTGGATTCTGTTTCCAGTCCTCTGAATAGTTTTGAGTTTTATTTTCTGAAGCACTTAATCTGGCTGGACTCAAATCCAAACTTCTTTCTTCTTGGACTTCCTTTTCTCTTAGTTTCTGGGGCAGTAATCTCTCCTGACTGTCCATCAAATTCTGTGTCAAATGCTGCACAGATAAACCTAATAGAGTTGGTATTTATGTGGTTACTGTTCCCTCTTAGGGTGGCTTTAGTGCAAACTTTTTGCAATGAAGTGAATGATAGAGGAGAAGGTTGAGGTAGTGGTAGAAATGGTTTCCTAGAGTAAAAATAGGACTATCTAAAAGAGAATCTGTCATAGGTAGTGGTATCTGCTACCAATTTGGATTTGTAGTTGAAGCACCAACTTATTTCTTCTTATCTTTTGCAAATCAAGTAGCATGTATTGATGTTTCTTGGTTTAAGTTTCTTGGTCCCCATTACGGTGATTCTCATGCATAGTCCTATGTTACTATTTTTTTCCCCTAAAACTCTGACTTAAGGAGAAAGCTTTTACTCCTCTTTTTCATGAAGCTTTCAATATTACAAGTTTCCAGGCCTTTATACTAGAAATGTTTTCTGCACCCTTTTTTCCTCTCCGTATCAGAGGTAGACAGTACTACATTGCCCCACTGACTTTGTTTTTCTAATTAAGAGAAAATTTAGTACCCCCAGATTCCCTTCTTTCATTGTTTGAAGACTCTTTAAATATAAAATTCTGGCATGTAAAGAAAAACTTAAGTTTATTTTCTATTCTTAATAGGCTCTTGGCTACCTAGCACTAATGATTTTATTTCATATTGTAAATGGCCCTTAAAAAGGGATTTTAAACTTTCAGAAAAGTAAAAAAATAGTACTGACTTTATTGTTATGGGTTATATTACCATAGTATAATTATCACTACCCAGAAATTTAAAACGATATAATACTCTTATCTAATGTACAGATTTTATTCAAAATTTGCCAATTTTTCTACTAATGTCCTTTTTCTGGTCCAGAATCCAGTCTAGGATCCACATTGCATTTAGTCGTTACATCTCTCAAGTCTCTTCCAATCAAGTATCAGTTCTTCAGTCATTCATAATCTTAACCGTTTTGAAGAAAATCGATTACTTGTTTTGTAAATGTTCTTGAATTTGAGTTTTCCTGCTGTTTTCAAATGATTAGATTGAGGTTGTGCATTTTTGGTGAGACTATCGGAGAAGCTATACTGTGCCTATCTCAGTGCTCTTTACGTGACTCTTTATAATGTATTTCCTCTACATGCTTTTAGAACCACATTAGACAGTGCTATAGTGTTTGCTTCAAATGTCAAATAAATTTAGAAACTTCAAAAAGGAAGGGAAGCCTGTTGTGTTTACCAATATTCATACTCTTTTTCGTGTTTGTTCTTCCTGCTTTTATAATTTCCTTTCTGTTTTATTAACTTAATTTTAGCCATTGTTTCAGGGTAGGTATGCTGGTGACAGACTGTTTCCTTGTATTTGAGAATGTTTTGGGTTTTCCTTTCTTCCTCAAGGATATTTTTTCTGGATATAAAAGTCTGGGCTGACAGTTCTTTCAGCACTTGGAAAACGTTATGCCTGTTTCTTCTGTCATCCTTGGTTTCTGTTGAGAAACTACTGTCATTCTTTTACTTCTGTAGGTCAGGAGTTGTTTCTCTCTCACTTCTTTCAAGATTTTTCTTAGCCTTTAATTTTCAGAAGCTTGATTGTGTGTTGATTTGTTTGTTTTTATCCTGTTGGGGCTTACCCAGCTTCTTAAAGGTGTAGGTTTATCTTTTACCAAAACTGGGTAATTTTTAAGACATTATTTTTTTTGAATTTTTTTCAGTCCCACTTATCTCTTCTCCTTCTGGGATCCTGATGACACAAGTTATTAGATTGTTTTGATCTCACAGACCCTTGAAGCACTATTTGTTTTTTTCTGTCTGTTTTTCTCTGTTTTTCAGATTGGGGAGCTTATATTTTTCTATCTTCAAGTTCAGTGATACTTTCTTCTGTTCTTTCCATTTTGCTATGAAGCCCATCTACAAGGTTACCTTGTATTTCTTTTGTGAGACTATTTTTAAAAATCTGTTTCAAGAGTGTGTGTGTAATTGCTTATTGAAACATTGTTATGATGGCTACTTTAAAATACTTGTCAGATAAGTCTATCATCTGTGACATCTTGTTGGCATCTGATGATTGCCTTTTCTCATTCAAGTTGAGATTATTCTGGTTCTTGGTATAAGGGTGATTTTCTACTGAATTTTGGACATTTTGAGTACTATGTTCCTAAAATTTCTGTTTCAGTAAGTCTCCTCTGACATTGTACCAGTTAGGGAATAGGGGTGCTGCCTTTTTTCTGGAAGTTCACATTTTCCACCTAGCCTCTGTTGACATCTTCTTGGGAGGAGGCATATTGTTATAGCTGGGTGGTGGTAAAAGCCCTGACCATCCACCATGCCTGTACTGACACCGCCCTGGCAAGGAGGAGTAGGATGCCCCATCATCACCAGGTACATTGGCATTCTTAAGTTGCTGGCTTTTCTAGTACCCAGCCCAGGATATGTAAAGCAAAAAGAAAACTCAGGAATTCACCACTGTATTATTCCTTGGGTCCCAAAGACCCTAGTCAGTCTTCCACCTTCTCTCCACATTTCACAATCCCCTTATGCTGATTTTATGTATAACGTCCAGAGCTTTTTGTAGTTAAGCAGGAAAAATAAGGAAAAGTTAATCTATTTCATCTTGTCTGGATGTGGAAATAATAAATGGTCTGTCATAAATGTAACTATTTTCAATTCAAATATATATTATACATTTTGAAAATCTGTAATTCTTGAGTAAAAAGCACCATGTTAAAATATTTTTGTAAAAAAAATTAAATGCCATTATGAATTAAGCCAGTATATAATAAGATTTGTAAGGTCTTGTGTTTGATATCTATTTTTTGAAGTGATATTCAATACAATAGAATTCTAATACATTAGAAATAGTAGAGTTTGCCTCATAGAGAGAAGAGTTTGTATTGATTTGATGGTATACTGACTACCTGTGTAACCATAATTTTCCTTTAATGTTGAAAAGAATTTTTCTTATTAAAAGGTTAATTCTTTACAAAGCCCTCTACCATTTAATGTGGCTTCTTTTACATACGTAAATGAATGTATATGGGTATGTCAAAACATGAGTGCACACTGCAAGAGAGGGAAGTTCCTTTTCTGGTAGACATGAAACTATTAAAAAATCACTTAGTGTTTTCTTTTGATGGAAATGTAAAACTAAAATAATTGTGTATGTGTGTGTAAGTGTAATTTATGTTCTAATTAGCTGTCTCCCTAGACCTTCACTGGCATAGTTAATGGAAGCTATTTTAGCAAAGAGCAGGCCGGGTGCGGTGGCTCACGCCTGTAATCCCAGCACTTTGGGAGGCCGAGGCAGGCAGATCACAAGGTCAGGAGATTGAGACCATCCTGGCTAACACAGTGAAACCCCATCTCTAGTAAAAATACAAAAAAATTAGTCAGGCGTGCGCCTGTAGTCCCAGCTACTCAGGAGGCTGAGGCAGGAGAGTGGCGTGAACCCAGGAGGCGGAGCTTGCAGTGAGCCGAGATCACCCCACTGCGCTCCAGCCTGGGCAACAGAGCCAGACTCCATCTCAAAACAAACAAACAAAAAAAAACAAAAAGCACAGAGCAAATGTTTAGGATTTTTGTCATGTACATGCTTGTCACTTATTTAAGAATGTTATTTCCCCCTAAACAATGCTGACATCACATCTGTTGCATTTGTTAGATAATTTTTATCCATGGCTTACACAAAAAAATAAATTTTTATACTTTACTGCCAGATTTTGATTATCAAATATAAGCATGTAATTTTCAAAGCTTATCTAAAACATAGGATTTTTAAAAGAGAGAAAAGATAATTCCAAGTTGTGTCTCAGTCTGTGTAATACGATTTCATTCATTTATTTATCCTTGTCCTTTTAGAGGCATTAATGTGACAAGCATATTGCATTTAGAGTGAAACAGATTATGCATCAACTAAAACACTGATACACGACCAAGCACATTAAATGTATGTTCACATTTTTGTTACAAAGAAGTGGATGTGGTGTTCGTTAGTTATGGAAAGGATTGGGAAAAAAAACTGAAGAGACAGTAACAGATATTATTCTCATTAGTATTACTCTCAATAATTATATATCATCATTTATGTTATTACATTATGAGTGGATGTGTTATAATAAGACTATGATATTTATTAATGCTAATCATGAGCTAGCTACAGTTCTATATACTTTTCGTGGATAAATTAATTTTGTTTACTTATACATTAATTAGTTATAAATAGAACTAACAATGTAGATTTGTACTGTTGACTATAGTTAACTCAAATAAATACAATAATTTACATGTCATCAAGTGATCTAAAAAAGTAGTAAAGAACGTTTTGAAACCAACTTAATCTACTTATTTAGTTCAATATTTATGAAAGAAAGCTGCTTTGTGCCTTGCTAAGAACATGCTATTTTGTCTTAGTAAAGATTTAGGTCCTTTGTACAACTGGGGTGCAGATGCTGCAAGAATCAAGCATGTTTTGAGTCTCCTAAGATTTAGTGTTAAACTGTCACTCTTCAGCTCTTTGCTGCCTGTACTCTTCTGTGCAAGGCCTCTGTGCAGTACCTACAGTGGAATTGCTACCTACTACTGTGAAGTCAACTCCACAATTAATGAATCTGAGGTGTACTCATCAAATATATGTTTTCTTAACACAGTGATTGTGCTGTGTATCACATACCTTAATGATCTAACAAGGAACTTTCTTTAAACATAGGTCTTTTTTATACCCTCCTCATTTTTGTTCCATAGGGGGTGGCCATTAAAAACATCTGACAGACAAGCAGTTAACCCAGTTCCCTGCTGAGATTAGTAAAATATTTAGTAGTCATGCAACATCAAGAACCTTTAGCTCTGCAGGGAATAGTTTGACTCAACTTCTTTTCAGAGCTGGGGGTAGGAAATTTAAATTTTTATTTGGATGATCCCTCATATTTTCAAAACAGCATGAAAAAAATTCATACACCTAGCGTTTTATATAATTTAAAACCATTCATTCATTCATTCAAATAGAAACAGGGTCTCCTCTCTCTCTGTTGCCCACGCTGGTCTCAAACTCCTGGCCTCAAGCAGTTCTCGTACCTTGACCTTGTAAAGTGCTGGGATTACAGGTGTGAACCACAGTGCCTTGTCTGTTTCTTAAATTCTCTGAATATTTGAAGTGATTCTATGAATACTTCCTGATTTTCTCTTCAGAAAAAAGGAAGTCTTTAGACTGGCAAAGTCAATATCAGAATCCTAAAGTATAATATCTCATCTGGGTTTAGAAGATTACATATCAAACTAGGAAATTTAGTATACCATCTCAAGTATAGTGTCTCATCTGGGTTTATGAGATTACAAATCAAACTAGGCAACTTATCTTAAAAATTATAGATTTGCAAATTTCAAAGAAAGCCATCTTATTTAATTGATATATTGAAATTTACAACTCACCTTTCAGTGGAATAGTTTTTGTAAATTCATGAGAAAGAAACAAAGTATCAATTTATAGTAGTTGATGGTGTTATAAATCCAGAAGCTCTACACCATTATAAAAATCAAGATTGGTTGCTCACATTTTAGAGTACCAAAGGCAGCAAAATGATATAATTTATAAATAATAAATCTTAAACTGTTGATAAACTAAACTCTGAAGTATTTTTAAAGAGTCTATTCTAAGCCAATGAGTGACCATAGCCCAAGGAACAGTCTCAAGAGGTCCTGAGAAAGTGTGCCCAAGGCATTGTAGTTACATTTTAGGGAGACAGGAATTGTAGGTAAAATCAAATCAATACGTGGAAGGTGCATATTGGTTCAACCTAAGGAGGCAGAATATCTTGAAGCTGTGGAAGGGGCTGGGTGGAGAGTGAAGGAGGTGGGTGGCTTACAGGTCATAGGTAGATTCAAAGATTTTCTGATTGGCAATTGGTTGAAAGTGTTAAGCTTTGTCTAAAGACTCAAAGTCAGTTTAGAAATAAATGCTTAAGATAAAGGGAATGGTTGTGGAGGTCAAGGTTCTTGTTACGTAGATGAAGCCTCATAGGTAACAGCCTTCAGAGAGAATAGATGGTAAATGTCTCTTTTCAGACCTTAAAGTTGTCAGACTCTCATTTTTAAAATTTTTTGTATTTTTGAGACAGGGTCTCGCTCTGTCACCCAGGCTGGAGTATGGTGGCACAGTTATGGATCACTGCAGCCTCAAACTCCTGGGCACACCACCCCTGGTTGATTTTTTTTGTAGAGATAGGGTCTCCCTGTGTTGCCCAGGTTGGTCTGAAACTCCTGGGCTCAAGGGATCCTCCCCTGTTGGCCTTCGAAAGCACTGGGAGCCACCGTGCTCAGTCCAGACTCTTAGACCCAGGAAAGACCTAAAAAGGGGGAGGCTTGGCCACATTAATGGAGTTTCTCTACAGGCACAAGTTCCTCCCACAAGAGACTGCTTTGCAGGGCCATTTCAAGGTATGTCATATAAATATATATTGGGGTAAAATATTTTAATTTCCTTCAGGGCCTGCTATCTGTCATATGATGCTATACCAGAGTCAGGTTGGAACTTAGAATCATATTGCCACAAATAACATGTTTCATCAGTCTTATGGTCTCTATTTCAATGTTAATGTTGGTTAGTTATGCCTAAAATGACTGCACATATCCAACCTCCCTTTCTGTCATGGCTGGGAATTCAGTTTTTCAGGTTTCTCTGAGGTCCCCTTGACTCAGAGGGGGTCTATTAAGTTGGTTGCAGAGGCCTTAGGATTTTATTATTGGTTTACAAAACACAGGGTGATGACTCTTTGTAATTTTCTGTAGTTACCTTTATTCACTTTTCTTTCATAAAAATCAAGGTCCTATGACATTGTGCATTGGAATTTTTAGGGCCATGTTTGTAGAAATGCACTGCTTTGTTCTAGCAGAAAGAGTTTACCCAGTCAGTTCTGACGATTTGTGTGTTACAGACACAATGAATGGAATTTTGTTGCCCTAATTATTTTAATATAGTGTTCTAAGATTCCTGGTTCCTGCAAATGCTTTGAATCATAAGAGGCATTTTGAGACTTAGAAGAGTGAATTTCAAAATGTCATTCACATATTTTTTTAAATTCACAGTTTCATGAACACTGATATTTTTATTTCCAGCAAGAAAATATATACCTGAAGAAAGCCATATTTAACTTGTCTGTATGAGTCATTAGTTGAGTATGTAAAATATGACTTTTTCTTAAGGCCTTTTATCAGCATATTATTAGGTTTAATTTGAAATTGGGTCCTCAAGCAAGAGTTTCATGTTTTTTCCTACATATTTTTATCTGGTTTACTGAGCAGTCTCAATGCAGTAGGGATGTAACACAGAATGATTTTCTATTTCTCCAGTCACCCCCTTCCCCTGTGCTCTGCCACATCTTCCATTCATGTTCCTTTGTGATATCTTTGGCAAATTCCATAGTTTTCTGGCTAGCTTTTAGTTTTTAAAAATGTAATGTATCAGTGTCAAACTCCAAGTTCATATCCTTCCATTGCAAGCCATTCATTTTGGCTCCACAGACTTAGAGGAGGGAGAGTGTACATTGATCTCTTTCACTCCTCCTGTCACTCCAGCATCTGTATTTGTGGTTGGTGGGGTGGGAGCTTAACCTGGCTCGGAGACATCTTCCTGCACACTTTACCTCTATTACTGCTCTGGAGGATTGGAGGGTGACTAGGGTAGAGGAAGCTGCTACTCATCCTGGTTTCATCCACTCCTGGTGGCCTCCATTGTGCTTTTCCGTGTACATCATGTCCATGTCTCTTGAGTCAGTGGCCTCCTCTGGCCCTGAGGGAAAGTCACATTTCCTTTGGGCTTTACCAGTGGTCTGTGCTCTGCCCCTATGTTGGTGAGTGTTACTTTGGCTGGTGTGAGTAGCCCCTTGGCTTCTGCTGGGATTCTCTCATGCTGTTCAAGGGCCATGGAGGTAGGAAGTGATCATATCTTCCTTTATCTTGTTGTTTTTTCAGGTACACTACCTACCTAGGACTCCTTCAGTAAGCTCTCAGATACCTCCAAGCCCAATTTCTATATTTTCATATGCTTCTAAACTGCCAGGGACATACAGCAAACTTGGTCAAATTTTCTATTCAAAAGGGGCCTACAGTTTTGGTTCTCAGCAAGCCTCCCACCAGGGAGTGAAATGTCAGCCTCCCCTTCATGCAGGTATTCCCACTTTCTATCAGCTATTCTCTTAGAGCTACCCACTCATTGGAAATACTGTATTTCGCATCAGGCTGACAATCCAGATGATTCCCTCCTGATGCACCCCCCCCCCCCCATCCTTTGTTCCTTTGTGTGTTCTTTGTGATTGGATCAGTTGTACTGATTTTTACAAGGCGGGTTGGGGGAAAGCCTAGCCCTAAATATTGGCAGCTCTCTGGAGCTTCTTTTGGTTTTGGCCATGGGTCTTGGTGTCAATTCTGGGCCAATAGGAAAAAATCTCGCGATATTAGGTTATTTTGTGAGTGATAAAAAGCCCAGTGGCTTAAACAATACAGCGATTATTTTTTTTGTCACTTAAAGGTCCATAAGCTTGCAGGCTACAGCTGGCATGATGGTTCTGTTCCATGAAGTCCTCGTGGACCCAGGTCCCTTCCAACTCAGTACTCTCATCTAGGTTTTGGCCTTTGTCCTCATGGTCAAGATGATAATACCTATACTCCAAACAGCAGGTTGGCAAAATGGATAAAAAAGAGCAAAAGGCATGCACTTGAAACCTCTTTTAAAAGTTTTCAGGAAGCTGCCGCATAATTCCTTCTTTTACAGTCTACTTAGTTATATCGCCAGTTGCAAGGGAGCCTGGAAAATATGGTCTTTATTCTTTGCTTCCAAGTGCCTAGCTAAGAATTACTGTGGAAGAATTTTGGAAGACAACTAGCAATGTCTGTCACATCATTGGGTGCTGTGACATCTTTGGAGCTGTGTGCTAACTTGCACCTTTACATTTATCTTTCATATATGAGTTATATATGTAAACACACTCATATTGAATGTCTGTAGGACACAGTGTTTTATTAGATACTTGCAGGCTTCACAGTGAATTGTATACATTTAGGAGAAAAGTTATATCTCTCAATAATGGTATCTGAGTCACTGATGGAAACAAAGTTTAAAGTTTATTTTTTTGACTGCAGTTGTCCTATTTTTGTCCTAATTTTCATTTCTCTAGGAGAAAGAATAGAGCTGCAGTAAGTCAGCTGACATAGAAGTGTGTTTACTGTCACTTTATATTTAGGAGATTGTCATGTCTTTCATACAGACTTTCAGTTGGTGTCGAAAGGGTAATTATATTTTATTAAATTTTAAAAGAGTATGTTTTATAATAGCACTATATCAGACATAATAGTTTAACTGTACCATAAATGATTGTGAACTGTTGCTATTATAGTGTCAGCATTTATTGGCTTTTACATAAACCTGTTACGTGATAAGTTTCATTTTTCCCCTTCATACCTAGTTGCTGCATAGTAAACAACACTTCCACATTCTTGAACTCGTATACATTGACTGAGCTTTTAATTTGCTCAGGAAGTGTAGGATGGTGAATTAGAACGGTTGTCAAACCTTTTTCCCCAAGGTTAACTTGGTAAAAATATTTTTTATAACAAAATCTTTATAGTACTTTGGGAATAAGGCTTTTATGTTGACTTGATTTGAGCTCTAAACTACTTTTATAGATTCCCAGGAGGAAGTTTCCCTACCTCCAGGAAAAATGATGGCCATTCTTTAACAACCCTAGTGGTTTAAAAAACTTGAATTATTAAGCCATTAGACTGGGCTCATATTGTAATTTCCAGTCAGATCCATATTATACATGATAAAATAAACGTAGGCCATATTCTACAATAAAAATATATGGACATTATGCAGCAATTAGAATAAAACCCAAGACAAGGAAATAACTCAGATATAGAATAAAAACCAAGACAAGGAACTAACTCAGGTATGTGTTTTAATTTTCTTCCTCACAAATTCAAGATTTTCACTTAAGCCTTTATCCTAAATCTATACACATTTAACAAATTGAGCGAGTTATAGCTAATAAAACCAATTTTCTCTCTAATAAGTAGGAAGCCCATTTTATTCTATAGGCATATTTTCATTAATTTTATTACAAAAGCGATACTCTTTTTACTTTATTAGCTTACAATTTTAAAAACCTGGAAGTTTTTGACAGTAGATAAATGGAAGGATGGAAATTTTCTTAATGGGAAGATGGACTCAAACTCTTCCCCCTTCCCCATGTACCCTACCTCTGATGTGGAGTGTCTTACATGTGGCTTTAATAAAGGTTAGTTGTGTTTAACTAAATGAAAGATAATATTGTGACCACTTTATTTTGGTCTGCACGTTACAAATCATTTCAGTTTAATTCAATTTGATTGTAATGTCACAATTTCAAACAGAACATGATATAGTGATATATATTCAACAGTGGTTTTGTAGGGACTATACTGTAGAAACAGAAGAGTGTCAATACCAATTACGTGGCAGTCATATACACATGCAGTCAAAGAGGAGAAAAAATTCAGGTTGACAAAGTTACATTAGAATCAGATGAACTTTGACTTCAGCTTATGCTTGAGCCCTTTATGGATCGTGTATTATAAAAAGCTGGACTTGAAAGGTAGGTGTAGCATTTAGTTGTGAATTTTTCTACTAGCTATAATGTAAAAGCACTTTGCATAGCATTTCCTAAACTCCCTTAAATCCTCAAAAAGACTTCAGATGGGATTAATAGATTCAATTCAAATCCTAGATATTAGAGGGGTTCGGTAAGGTTTTAGATATTTAAAGTGTGTTCTGTGTAAATTACTTGAATTTTCCTGAAATCTAGACCCTTTGCAAAAGGACCTATTGCATCTTGTCCCCTCTGAAAATGGTGTTCAGTGGATTGCGTGTGTTCTGTTATAGGTTCACTACTGTGATAGACAAAGTGGCAAAGAGTGTGTGACCTGTCTGACATTAGCCCCTGTGCAGATGACTTTCCATGCTATTGGAAGCTCCATTGAAGCCAGCCATGATCAGGTATAACATGCCACTGCCATTTTGCTATGTTATGGCCCAGCTTGGAAATGGAAGGCCATCAAAATGGAAGCTATGTGCACACACGCAGCTTTGCTTTCCTTAATACGTTATCCGCTAGCATCATCTGCTAGACTTGAAAAATCAAAATTGACTGTGTTGGGAAATTGATATCATAGGAGATTTAAATTATTTTAGACTTCTTGTTTGCAGTTCATTATTATTTTAAATATAGAATTATTTTATAAGAAAGAAATAGTTGTCTCACAGGTTATTTTTATCTTTAATAGTTACATATGAGAGGAAGCGTCAACCAAACAATATAGGTAACAGTGGAGTCTCACTGTAATACACTCATTTGGTTCTGTTAAAAAGAGTGTTATGTTACAGATTTATAGAATGTACAGTGATACGTCACTTAATGACAAGGATATGTTGTGAGAAATGCATCATGGGGTGATTTTGTTGTTGTGCAAGCATGACAGAATGGACTTATACAAACCTAAATACTAGAGCCTACCACACACCTAGGCTATGTGGTAGAGCCTCCTGCTCCCAGGCTGCAAACGTGTACAGCTTGTTACTGTGTTGAATACCATAGGTAATTGTAATGCAATGGTATCTGTATATGTAAACATAGAAAGGGTACAGTAAAAATATGGTATTGTAACCTTCTGAGAGCACAATTATATTTGTGGTCTGTTATTGACCAAAACATCATCATGCAGCACATGACTGTACATAGAACAACTGTATAAACTTTCAGAGTCATCAACGTAGTCCCATAACTTGGGATATTATTGAAATGAAGTTCCAGTGTTGTTTTTACTTTTGAAGGTTTATTTCTGAAATAAAGCTAAAAATCTGAAAAGCGTATTGTTTCTTAATAAACAAATTCCTTTTATTGTTTAGATAGCAGCTTGAGAATACATCCTGTTTACAAAAGAATACATATTTTTCATTAAAATAATCGCTTTAGACTAAACTAATGTTCTAAATCATAGGATTTCTGGCTTGGAGTCAGAGTAAATAGACATACATAGTTTGCTGTATGACTAACCAGTTATGCTTTCTAAATTAACCATTCATGTACAGAACAACTATAATCCAGCTTTATATCCGTTTTTTAGTAAATTTGAGGACTTCTAATAGTCTTACCTAACTAATCTTCTTTTCTTCTATCTCAGTAGTACCTCTTGCTTGGAAAGAATAAATAGGCTATCTTCTCAGACTCATGATTTATCATTGTCCAACTCAAACAAGATCTTGGAAAACATTCTTAAGGGCACACCTTTCTAGTTCACAATGTCTCTGACATTGTTTGTTTCCAGTCATTATTCATTCATTGGTGGGGAAGTATTATGATATTTAGGGAAGATCAAATAATTGATGGTCAGAAAATCGGAGTTTTAGGAATGAACCATAGTCTAGGTTTGCTGCAGCTACCTGGATGGATTCTGTTACTTCCTTGCAACTCTGTGTCCTGGTTATATTAAATGAAGGAGTTGGGTTAGATGACTTACAAGATCCATTCCAGTGCTGTTACGATTCTATAGCTGATCTTCCTGGTCCAGGTTGAATGAGCCCAACCAAAAATAAACAATTGTAGCATATTAATATGGAAAGCAGCTTAGAGACCACTCCACTGCCTCTGAGGGTTTTACTTTGACATACGCCCTAGCTGTAGAAGAGAGTGCAGTAGGAACCTGAGGGGCACGGCCTAAATTAGCTTACAGAAGAGTATTACATTTCCTTGTATAAACTATAAATTGTATGCTAGGTGCTAAGGATACATGAGGAGAATGTCAGACATGGTTCTTGCTCTCATGGAGCTTACAGTCTAGCAACTTCACCTTTTTGAATACTGGGCAAGTACAGTGTAATTAACTTTATATCTATCTATGTATCCACTCATGGTAGAGGCAAGTGTCAAAAGCAGCATGGGATACCTGTCTTGGAAAGGTCTCTTCTAAGACTGAGCAAAGAAATGAAAGAGCGCATCAGTAACCCACACCTCTGAAAAGAGCAACCCACTGTTCACAGAGGTGGCATGTTGCAGTAACACTGGAGTGAGAGTGCAGACTGGGATCAAATGCAGTTTTGCCTTGAACTAGCTTTGGGACCTTGTTTCTTCACCTCTTGGGGATTTGGCTTCTTCATATATAAGATAATGAGGCTAGTTCGGGCTTGTGCCAAGTTCCTATGCCAAGGTACTCAAAGTTCAGGGCTAATGATGACACCTTTACAAATTAGAAAAATAGTACTTCTTCCTCAAGGCATTTTACTGCCATCTGACAGAAAATATTTGTAATAAATCCACAATAACTGCAATGTGAATGCACCCCATTGAGGTGTGCAGTGTACACCTGCACGACTGTACATAGACTCACTACATCTAACTGAATGTCAGTTGCACTCAGTGATAAATTAAGATATTTTTATATTAAAGCAAATACAACTATTTTATAGATGACAAATTTGCATGAAATTTTAAGATAGAAACTTTCAGGAAATGTATTGATGATGGTCAAATTGGTAGATGAATAAATGACTGAAATAAATGACGGACAGGAATAATCATCCTGTACATCAAACACTATTGTAGTGGCCTAGGAGGTGGAAAGTAGGTGGTGTGATCACTGCTCCTCTCTTGTTCTTGGATAATTGGGCTCCCTGGAGAAAGGAGACACAAAGTAAACCCCCACTTCATGCCCTCTGGCTTTTCTGCATTATGTTGCCATTACCCTCTCCCCAACCTGAGGGTCTGTCTAAGGAAAACGTACTCCTTCACCATAGCAGCATCAACTTGATCTCATAAGGTGGAAAACTTGGACCACTAAATGCTTTTTCACCTATTAATTTGTAAATGCTAGTAAACAGGGAAACATTTTAAAGCAAGAAAAATCGTAATCATTTTTTTAAAAGTTTCTAATCATAATCCATTTGGCCCAATGCAGTTGACCAAACAGAATTGGTATTCTGAGAAAAAAAGTATATGTGAAATTTGGAAGTGGTCCTTCTTAGGAAACTCAGGTTGTTCTTACCTGTGTGGAAAACGAAGGCAAGAAATGGAAGAACTCTCTAGACTTGAACCTTTATAGCTTATCTTCTTATTGTTTAGAAATGTAACTGTAGGAGCTTTGTGAAGTGGAAATTGAATATATTACCTTGTGCATTCATTTGCTGTATTAAAGGGTAACAGGACAGAGACTGTTAAGTGAAATTTCTCTATCAGAAGTTGATATGGATATGCAAAATGATCAGGGGAAAGATTCAATACCATCTATATGCTGCTGATGTCCAAATTTATGGAACACTTTGTTCCCTGCCTCCCCCTACCATGCGTGCTCCTACTTCTTCTGTCCTTTCCTCTGTCCCAGTGAATGTTACCATCATTACCTTGTTGCTCAGACCATCCTTGGAGCTTTCCTTGGACCCCTAGTCCCCCTCACATGCTACATATTGTCCCAGTATCTCTTCCTCTAAATTATGTCTCTGACCTGACCGCTTCTCACCACCTCCAATTTTACCATTCTAGCTTAAGTCACTATCATTTTTAACCCTGATGACTGCAGTAGCCTCTAAACTAGCCTCATTTTTTCTACCTTTGTTCCACTGTGGTCTCTCTTTCACATATTATTTTGAGACAGAGTCTTGCTCTGTCACCCAGGCTGGAGTGCAGTGGCACAATCACAACTTATTGTAGCCTCCGTCTCCTGGGCTCAGGCAATCCTCCCACCTCAGCCTCCCATAACTCAGATTATAGGCGTGAAAAATTAATCTGATTACATTACTCAGCTACACAAAACCTTCCAGTGGCTTCCCATCACACCTCCTATTAAATGCAAAAAATTTTTCTATGACACGCAAACTCCTATATGATTTGGCCCCTCCACTACTCTAACTTCAATTCCTACCACTTTCCTGTTCATCAGTTCTGTCCCAGTCTCCCTGACCTTGTTGTCAGTTACATGATGGTTGGTGAAAGAAACCACTCGAAAGGCTACATACTATAGATTCCATTTATATGACCTTCTGGAAAAATCAAAACTATAGGGATAGAAAACAGATGAGTGGTTGCAGGGGCTGGGGGTATGGAGGGGAATTAACTACAAAGTATCATGAGGGAATTTTTGGAGGTGATGGAAATGTGTTACATCTTGATTGTGGTGGTAGAAACATGACAGTATGCATTTGTCAAACTCACAGAACTACACTCTAAAAAGGGTAAATTTTACTGTATATAGATAATACTTGATTAAACCTAATGTTTAAAAAAAAAAAAAAAACAGCCAGATTCATTGCTTTATCACCTACTCATGCAGTCTTGAGTCCAAGGAAATGTGAAGGATGCCATCCTTTTGCCTCTCCTGTGCTCTCTTGGTGTGTTGGCTCCACCTTGGAATGAACTAAATTTAACCCATAGCCTGGTTTAGAGCTTCTCCAACTGCCAGTGATTAGTTAAGGCCTGCTTCAGACTCTTTTTTGAGATGAAGTCTCGCTTTGTCGCCCCGGCTAGAGTGCAGTGACGTGGTCTCGGCTCACTGCAACCTCCGCTTCCTGGGTTCAAGTGATTCTCCTGCCTCAGCCTGCTGAGTAGCTGGGATTACAGGCGCATGCTACCACGCCCGGCTAATTTTTGTATTTTTAGTAGAGAAGGGGTTTCACCATGTTGGGCAGGCTGGTCTCGGACTCCTGATCTCATGATCCACCCGCCTCAGCCCCTCAAAGTGCTGGGATTATAGGCGTGAGCCACCACACCTGGCCCAGACTTCTTAAAGTAATTATCAGTCTTCAAAAAGTGGTCTAAGCCCACTCCTGTCTGACTTTAGGGAAGACGTCTGTAGGCCAGAGTTTCCTGTCCTGGAACCCTGAATTCTCATCTAGACAGTGGGCAGTCGTTCAGGCTGGGTTTGCCTGGAGGTCCCCGTGGTGTCTTGGAGAGAATGTTTTGACATTTGTTTACCTTATTCACAACAAATATGATATTAGAAATTCATACTCAAATTAGTTTAATTGTCCAGAATAAAAACATAGCTTAAATTTTCAGATACAGATTTCTCAGCAAACATGAGCTAACTGTGAACAACTGTGTATAGGAATACTCCTTTAGACACTAGCGCATACAAAGGTCACTGATTTACAGTCTTAGTCCTTGCTAAGCCAATTGTCTTATGAAATTTCGAACTTGTCATTTATTTTTTAAGATTGAGCTGGTGAGGGTTTTGCTCAATATTTTTAAGTATATCCTATTTGGAGGTTGGTTGTATTGGTTAGTGTATGTTATTAAAAGCGACATTCTTAGTAATAGTTCAAGAGGGTTTTGTAATCTCCTAGCTTGATGTAACTCACCAAGTATTATTCTTGACTCTGTCGTGACACCCTTTCTACATGTTTCCTCATCACTTTTGGATGTTACTATCTTTTCCTGTCTCCTTTAATTACATTAGTCACCTTCTAGTTACAGCCCCAGAGTCATAAACTTCCTTCCCTGTCGTCGTTTTCTTTTTATTCATCTTCATTCTGATTGCATTGTCAATATCACCAAATCTCACAAAGATTGGGTAAGTAGATGTAGCTTAGTAAAAACACTGTAGCTTCTAATTTCTGGTTTTATTGCTGCCTACCTTATTGTGTTGAGGTTAGATCTTGAACTTACTTGCTTTATATAAATGAAAGAATGAATTAGTAAATCAACCACCTAACCAACCATTAACTAGTCAATGAAGTTTAACATATGTATATTAGTATTTACTGTAGTCTGACTTCTAGTCAATAAAAGCAAGATTACCACATAGAGTAAATGACTGCATATTTCATACATTACAAATGCTCTTCAACCCATCTAAATTGAAAATACTATAAGTAGAAAATGCATTTAGTGCACCTAACCTACTGAACATCATAGTTTAGCCTAGCCTACCGCATTAGTTGTTTTTCCACATTATCAAGTGGCTGACTGGAAGCTGCAGTTTGCTGCTGCCACCCAGAATCTCAAGAGAGTACAGTGTGCATATTACTAGCCCAGGAAAAGTTCAAAATTGGAAATACAGTTCCTTCTGAATGTGTATCACCATTTTAAAGTCAAAAAATCATAAGTTGAATCATTGTAAGTTGGGAACCATTTGTATTTGGAATAAAAATCCAATTCTACAAGGGAAAATAAGCAAGAACCATATGCTAGATATTGTGCTAGGCTCTCTGTACATTGTTTTGCTTAATTCTCAGAATAATGAGGTATAGCAGTTGTATATTTGCTAAATCACCTTTAAGGGTTTATGTCCAGATTAGTAAAATTAATCTGAATTGTTTCAAATGTGTATGCTTTGACTAGGATTCTAGTCAGGCCTCTTGATGAAAGGACATTTATGAAGTGTAACAATTTACAAATCTGATGGGTATTCTATTTTTGATTAAGTTCTGCTTGTAGTTTATTCTCTGATTAATTAAAAGTCTCCTCGCCTGAGTAATTAGGCTGTAATGTCTTACGCCTAATGGTATTTTAGAACCAAGAAAACGAAAGCTTTCCCACGTATTACCCCAACATATATTATCACGACAATAATATATTGATTGTAGACTATGTACAGAACTTTTGCAGTACGAGATGGTCTTAAGTGATAGTATCTGTACTCCCTTGCCCTTGAGGTAATTATGGTCTAATGGAGTGTATCAGCCAGGATGCTTTTGGCTACAAGTAACAGAAAACCTGACTCATACTGGCTTAAATAATAACGAACCTCATTATCTCACATAACAGGAAGTTCAAAGGAAGGGTGAGCTCCAGGGTTTGTTGATAAAGCAGCAGCTCAATGATGTCAGCAAGTTCTCAGGTTATTCCCATTTCTTAGTTCTGCCATCCTCCACTTCATCCTCTGACTCAGAAAGATGACCACAGGAGTTCTCTGTGTTGTGTGCAGTATAACCACATCCAGAAGGAGAGAGCTGATCTTCTTGTGTCCTGGGCAAAGACATCTGTACTAGGAACCCCTCCAGCTATCTTTCCCTCAATTTATAAGCCTGGGTTGGGTTGGTCATGTGCCCATTCCTACACCAGTTGCTGGCAGGAGAAGTAACCGCTTCTGGTTTAAATGCTTGGGGTGAAGTAGTTGAGGAATCAACCACAAGGACTACTACAAAAGGGATCAAGTGTCACATACGTAATTTTAAATTTTCTAGTAGCTGCATTTTAAAAAGTCCAAAGAAACAGTTTAAATTAATTGTGATGATACGTTTTATTTAACCCAATATATCTAAAATATCATCTCAACATATAATCAACTTTTAAGATTATTGGGATACTATTCTTTCATACTTGAAATCTGGTATGTATTTTATACTTCTAATACATCTGATTTAAAACTATTGCATTTCAGGTGCTTGGTAGCCACATGGGTGTTGGATGCACAAGTCTATAGGATGAAATCTCAAGAGATTGTGATTTGGTTCTTTGCCTGTGTCTCCAATCTCATCTTTTACCATTCACCCTGTACTTAACTTATACCCACGCTTTATGCTCTAGCAGTCCTGAGTTACCACATTTCATGCTCTTGTTATCTGTACCTCTGCCTGGCCCATTCTCTCCTTGCTCACAGGGGAATTTTAATTGTTCTGTCAGATTCAACCAAGATGTCACTCCAGTCAATAGGCCTTCCTAAAACCAAGAGAGAGTTAAACCTATGCTTCCTTTGTGCTCTGTCTATACATTGTACATTATCCATTGTTACGCTTATCAGACTGTCTCCCAAGATCTCTTCATGTTGATCTACCCCACTGGGCAGTGATCTCCTTGAGATCCAGTGCAGAGTCTTACTTACCTCAGTATTCTCAGTGTTTCTGCTCTTGCACTTAAGAGCTACTTGATATATGCTTATAGGATGGGAGTAATTGAATTTCTAAGAAAATTAGAATGACTTAGATTTGGTAGAATTCGTTTAAAATTAGTGAGAGAAATAGAATGTATGGCCTAGTAAGTTTTTTCCAGTGGTGGCCCTATAAGGACATTTTTTTGTGAAAGAATCCCAGAGCTTGATTTTGGTGTATTCATGTACTCTAAATACATGTAATTGGCCTTAGGAATCCATCATATATCTCCATTAGTTCTTTTCTCTGTTTATAACTTTTCATTGTTCTAACCTATTATGCATATGAGTACATTTTTCATGGTGTCCTAAATTGCTTTCTTCAAGTACCAGGGTCAGCCTCCTTATTCTAGCAATGTAGTGTACAAGTCACTATTCACCGAATAATGTCATTCATGACTGCATTCCTCAGAATCTAAAGAGACATCATAGGTTTGAGCAAGAATTTACCAAGACAAAGTTTTTTATTAATATGAAAGACATACTTAAGTGACATTGCATAATAAGAGATTCCATATCATCATCCTAGGGGTCACTGCAGTGGGTCCTGGCATTCTTTGTTTGAGATAGATTCAGTGCAGGTTTTGAACTTCAGCAGCTTTGCTTGCTCTGTACGTCAGCAGTGCTGAGTGCTGTGGGGTGTGGAAAGATTGGGTCTAATCACTGCCGCTGGCAACTTCCAGGAGGTCCTGGAGCTGCCAAAATTCAAAATATAACTTGATTTTTGTTTACTTTTTATGAATTAGAGTGCTAAGACAGATATATGACAAAGGAACATCAACTTTAATGTTTGCTTTGGTAAAGTGCTTTCGTATTTGTTGATTTTTTTTTTTTTAAATTTCAAAATGTGTCCTCCTTCCGAAACTTGTCCCTTGATTTTAGAACTAAAATGTCTTCTGCCAACATTTAACTTTATTATATACAATTTTCCTTTTACACAAATTGTATTTTATAGTTAAGGAATTTAATCATATCTTCAAAAAAAATTACAGCAGGAAAAGTCACCAGGAGCTTCTCACCACAGGATAGATACTATTCTATCTAAATAATAGACTAAAAATAGATAGACTCTGGATGAAAACAAGAGTCAGTAAACTATGGCCTGTGAGTCAGATTTAGCCCACGACCTGAACTAAGAATGGCTTTTACATTTTGAAATGACTGAAAAATATCACAAGAAAAATAATATTTCGTGACATGTGAAAATTATATGGAATTTGAATTTTAGTGCCTCTAAATACAGCTTTACTGGGACACAACCACAACCATTATTTTGGTATTGCCTATGGCCACTTTCACACTGTGACGACAGATATGAGTAGTTATGACAGAGACCTTATTGCCTGCAAGTCCTAAAATATTTACTATCTCTTTTTGCAGGAAAGGTTTGCCAGTTCAATCCTAGGATTAGAAGGAAGAAGCCTTAAGCATTCACCTTCTGAATTTTGTATCAAATATTGCCTTAAACATGGTTATTCAGAGTCTATTCTCTTTTGGAAAGAAGCCAGTTTTCTGGAAATAATGCCCATTTTATAGCACAATTAGATTTGACTGTGAATTTTGAATTTATTTACTCAACAGTGGAAACAATTTTATTTTCTGAAGGAATAATAAATAAGTCTGTCTTCATCAGTATTTATCAGAGCGTTAAAAGAATGTTTGCCTATGGCAAAGGTTACTTTTCTCTCCTTGCTGAAATTCCATTTAGAAACATTTCTGAGCTGAACTTTTTTTTTAAGTAATAAAGAATATTCTGCTGTTTCCATAGTGATCTTTCACTTTTTTCATTTCAGATGTATAAGCAGTTTCCAGAACCAACAGTGAGTTATAGGAGAAGCTAGTGGGAAGATTGAATATTGTGTATTTTATAACTGACTTATAATTTCATATATGCTTAGAACAGCATGACCACATTTCTGAGAGGTTGCATATATCCAATGATATTGTGCACACAAGTGACTTATTAATTTGAGCTATAAAATAATTTTGGACTAGAGTCAAAACCCACTAACTTACTGCTTTCCGTCTTTCACTTTTTTTTTTCCTGAAATGATGAATAACAGCTATTTTAATCGGCAAAAAGTGTGAAATTTTAGAATTAAAAAACCTAACTTTTCACACTAAAAAAGACTAAAAATGTGGTTATTTAATCTGTGCCTCAGTTTATCTGTAGCTTGGTGTTTCATAACAGGTTATCTCTGGAGATAATTTTATGTTAATGATCTCATAGGAGACAAAGTATAAATAGAACCCAAAGTGTTTTCTAGATTTTCTAGTAAGTTTTGTTCAGTTTTGGACCTGTGTATATGCTCCTTATCAGTAGTTCCTTCATTTTAATTTTATTTATTTATTTGTTTATTTATTTATTTATTTATTTATTTATTTATTTATTGAGACAACTCATTCTGTTGCCCAGGGTGGAGTGCAAGTGGCATAATCATAGCTCACTATAATGTCAAACTCCTGAGCACAAGCAATCCTGCCACTTCAGCCTCCTGAGTTGCTGGGACTACAGGCACACGCCAGCACACTTAGTAAGCTCATTTCTTTTCTTTTCTTTTTTCCTTCTCTTTTCTTTTCTTAGTTACCCAGTCTGGTCTTGAACTCCTGCGCTCAATTGATCCTTCCACCTCAAGCGCCCAAAGTGATGAGATTACAGGCATGAGCCATCGTGCCTGCCCAGTTTCTTCATTTTAAATTCAGTATTCTAATTCTTAGTGTCCCCTCTAAATTAAAAATATTGAGGCAGGAATTTACTATTCCTATTATTCTGTATGCCTCTATGTTTGATGTTGATTTGAAGATCTTTGGGGAAATATTCTAAAAACCTTTCTGTTAACAGTTCACTACTAATGAATCAAACCAGATACATTATTAAACCAATAAATACCATATGTATATAATTGGCTAAATAGATGTGAAAGTTATAGTGGAAAACTGTTGCCTATATAGACTTTTTTAAAGTGACGATCAATGGAATATAGTTCCCTAGGCCACAGATTTGAGAGCATTATTGGCCACTGGAGGTCACTTTTACAACCTAAAGAGTATTACCTTCCTCATAAACTTAAATTATGGTGTTGTGTATGATTTATTACACTATTTAAAACTGAAAAGCGGTAACCTTCTCTCCCTTAGCAATACACCTTCAATTAAATCATGCCTCTCCCCGTGTCCAAAATTCCTTTTTAGACAAATCAGTTACTGGTTATTTTTCAAAATTTTCAGTATTATTCTTTCATTGCTAATAGTTATTTGGCCTGCTCTCTTTGTTTCTACGTTGGCACTGAATGCCTTTTTAGATTACATATTTTTTTAAATACCCTTTAGTTAATTGGCTTCTCTTTTGCATCCTCTGATGGAAGAAGTTGGAAGGTATTTTTAAACCCCCAAATATTTAACATATGTGAAATTAAATTTTAAGGGCAAAGTAGTGATAAAAAAAAGTCTTCTGTTACCCTTCACAGATGAAACAGTGATAATGCTACCAGCACATCTAGGTCAGGGTTTCTAATGTTTGGTAAGAAGAGTCATTGCTCTAGGTCAGGCGTGGTGGCTTGTGCCTGTAACCCCAGCACTTTGGGAGGCCAAGGCGGGCAGATTGCTTGAGCCCAGCAATTCGCAGCTAACCTGGGCAACATGGCAAAACCCCATCTCTACAGAAAATACCAGAAAAATTAGTTGGGCGTGGTGGTGTGTATGTACAGTCCCAGCTGCTCAGGAGGCTGAGGTGGGAGGATCCCTTGAGCCTGGGAGTTTGAGGCTTCAATGAGTCATGATCACATCACTGCACTCCAACCTGGGTGACAGAGCAAGACCCTGTTTCCAAAAAAAAAGAAGTCAGTGCCCTATCAAGACCCACACTTAAATGTCTTACTCTAAAAGACAGATACGCTGAAGACCTGGAAGGTAGAGGTTGCAGTGAGCCACCACTGCATTCCAGCCTGGGCGACAGAGTGAAAAACCCTGTCTCAAAAAAAAAGAAATTTTTTCAGCACAGGGAGAAGGTTGCCTTGAGGTCAGAGTCTCCTTATCCATGCATTTCTGCTTCCTAGACAACTGTTTGCTGGGATTCTCACCTATAATTTCCTTACTATCTGTTTGACTTGTTCCACCTACTTAATTTGAACTCTGACTTCTGGTTACTTACGTAGGGTCTCCACTGTTGGTTTGTCTTGCCTATGGTACTTTTGTACTCTATGATCTTGTACTGTTTAACTGGTCCTTGACTCTGGCTTCTGACTATTCTTGTCTGCACTTTACATTTCAGGGACTTATTCTCATATTTCTCTCCAAATCCAAAACTGCTGAAGGTTGACAGAATTCCACTTTATAGATACTCTATAGCCGTTATGAAATCCAGAGAGTATCAGTCTACTTGCTGGTAGAACCGACATTCAGGCTGTCCCGTGATACTGTTGTGCCAATTGTTAAAATGTTTAAATACTTCCGTTCCGCATGGCAAATAGCTGCTATCTCATTCTTCACCCCCTGCCATCATGGCCTCATGTCCAGGACCTCTGGGACTTCCCCATGGTCTAGGAACTAATAGGTTGTTATTTGGCCCAGCAGTTTTCAGAACTCTGTTTTCTTGTCCAGTTTTGTTTTCAGTTTTCATGGCACACTATTAAATATTTTTAATACTACTGCTGCTTTCAGAAGTATATGTAAGAGTTAAAGTCTTCAGGGAAAAAAAAATCCAAAATTGTTCATTTTCAAAGATTTTTTAGAATTTTCATTGAGGATCAAGAAACATTTTATTCACTCAACAGTCATGTTTTAACCACCAGCTGCATGTCCACCACTGTACTAGATGCTAAGAAGTATCTTCTATTTTGTAAATAAAGAAAGTCCTAAATTGAATATAATTAAAAGCTGGAGACAAGGGTTATATAAGAAGTCTCTGTAACTTGTACTCAATTTTGCTGTGAATCTAAAACTGTTCTAAAAAATAAATCCTTAAAAAGAAAAAAAAGAGAAGAAATAAAACATATACAGAAAACAATTGAGGACCAATTGCAAACCAATATGATTTTGTGCCAGAAATGTTTAAAAAATCTACATATTGAATCTACATATACACACTGAAGAGCTATGGAGTATAGGAATGATCAAAAACAGAAGAATTAATCTGATTAAGCTTCTTTTAGGAGTTAATGGACCAAAAATTGAAAGGCAGATTATAAGGACATTCCACATAGGGGAAACAGCATGAGAAAAGGTAGAAAAATGGAAGTTGACAAAGAATATGTGGGGATAGAAAAATTCAACTTGGTGGGAGCTCCAGACATAAATGATTGTACATGAGATCAAGGCAGGTGAATACATTCTTGAAAGGTAGGCTGAGCAGTATGAAATTTATGTTCTTTGCAACAAAGAACCATTCTTCATTCAGGAACAAGGGATGTGATTATGCTGGTGTCTGTAAGATCCATCTAGCAGCCAGATGCAGAACTGAGTGTGATGAGGAGGAAGGCTTCTATCATAGGAATTTAGGAATGGATACTGATCACCTTGATGGGTGTGAACCTGAAAATGGCAAGGAAAGCAGCATCTCTCCCAAAGAGATATTGCAGAGAAAAAATCAGCAGGCCTTGATGACCAGCTGAGTATGAAAGAGTGAAAAAAAGCTCTTGATAGTTCTAAAGGTAGACTTCCCAAAGAACAGAGTGAGAGCTGAACAAATTCCCTTTCCAAAAAACAACAATAGAGCTAGACAAAATTGTCAAAAACAGCAACTTTAGGACTCTGGAAATTGATAAAAGACACTCAACAAATTGAGAAGCATTTATTCATAGACAAACTATAGTGCTCCAAGTAAGTTAATTACGATTTTGTGGTGTTTCTGCCTGGGGGTGCTCCCATCCCCCATCTGCAGACTCAGCACAATAGTTCTACAAGGGTAAAGAAGGCCATGAAAACCATCAGCTTCACTGATGGAGTGCCCTTCCTTGATATGAAATGGAACGTGAAAGCCCTGTGCCCACCAACGTTATGAGTAACAGTAGACATCTTGGTAAGAAACAAAGGCTAGCTAGCTACTCAGTGAGCCTGAGGTTACATTCTTAGTTGGGGCCAACAGTATATCAGCAGACTAGCCAGAAATTTATCAGGGAGATCTGGGAAAATGGCACAGTGATAGGGAGCCTTGATAAACTCACTGAAACACTTCAAACACAAGCAGGAGATATCAGAGAGGACTCAAGCTACCTATACACCCTGGATGACTGTGAAATCTGCACATATGCAGAGAAGATGCAAAAAGGCCTGGCAGAAAGTAAATGCCAGGGCAGACTTGAAAACTGCCTGAGTTTGTAATGGGCTCCCCCAACCCAACCACAGACCCATGGGCACAGGATAAAAGCTTTACTCGCTTAGGGTATTTGAGCATAACCACTGACTAATTACTGGCTGACCACTAAGCTATGTAGACATGGGAGTGACGCCTAAGAAATCAGGCTTAAAAATAAAAACAAAACTAAATTTTAAAAAATTAAGTAGAGAGACAAACAGCTATACACTCTGAAGGAGATGGATTCCACAGATTTAGTTTAGGCAGGTTAATAAAGAAAACCACGGCAAGAACAACAATCCTGAGGGAAGAACATAAAAATCCAGAGTTAGTACAATATTGTACCTAAAATTCAAGCTTAAAAAATTACAAGGTATTTAAATAAAGAAAAGGGTGACCAATACTTGGGGGAAAAAGCAGTGAGTGGAAGTGGAAACTGAGTGTTTCTGAGTGGGCTCAGATGTACTATGCAGACAGATACTTCAAAGCAGCTAAAATATATTCGAGGAATTAAAACCAGGATTAAAGGAAAGTATAACAACAATGGCTCAACAAATAAAAGAATCTCAGGATAAATTATTTAAAAAGTCAAATGGAAATTCTGGAGTTGAAAAGTACAATAACCAAAATGAAAAATTATCACTAGAGAACTCAATAACAGATTCAAGATGGCAGAAGAACCCACATCCATGGACTTCAGGATAGATCAGCAGGTAGTTTTGGAAGGAAGAAGCAAAATGTTCTTTATTTCCAGATGATGTGATCCTGTATGTAGAAAATCCTGAGAAATACCCACCCCCCACACACATACACACACACACTCTATTAGAACTAATAAGTTCAGTTACAGGATATAATTTACAGATGAATATACAGAAATTTGTTGTATTTGTATATACTGGGAAAAAAATCCAAAAATGAAATTAAGACCATTTCATTCACAATAGCATCAAAAAATAAAATAAAATACTTAGGAATCAGTTTAAACACAGAGGTGCAGGACTTGCACATGGAAAACTATAAAACATTGCTAAAAGAAATTAAAGATCTAAAACAAATGAGAAGTATTCAATGTTCATGGATTAGATGAACCTTTAGTGTTAAGTTGGCACTTTCTCTTAAATTGACCTATAGATTTAATACAATCCCTATCAAAATCCCAGCAGGCTTTTGGGGATAGAAATTGACAAGCTGATCCTAAAGTGTATATGGAAATGTAAAGAGACCAGAATCGCTAAAACAGTTTTGAAAAGGAAGAACACAATTGAAACATTTATACTACTGAATTTTAAGTTTTACTGTGAAACTACAGTACTCTACTTAGCGGCACTAAGGATAGACATGTAGATCAATTAAATAGAATTGAGAGTCCAGAAATGAACTTTTATTTTTTTTGATCAATTTTCAATAAAAGTGCCAAGGAAATTTAATCAGGAAAGAATAATATTTTCAACAGAGGGTACTGGGAAAATAAAATATTCATATGAAAAAGATGAATTTGGAGCCTTACCTCATACCATGTGCAAAAGTTAACTCAAAATAGGTAATAGACTTAAATGTAAAACCGAAAACTGTAAAACTTCTCAAAGAACCATAGGAGAAATGTTCATGATCTTGGGTTAGGCGAAGAGTTCTTAGATACGACACCAAAATCATGGTCCATAAAAGAAGAAATTGCTAAATCGGACTTTACCAAAATTTAAAACTTTTGTACATTAACAACATTATTAAGAAAATGAAAATTGAGAGCCACCTCATGGTGGGGCACCAGCTGCCACCCACACGGGAGGGTTGGAAAAGTGGGGGACGTGGTTGTGGGCAAAGACAAGTGCAGGGAGCAGCAGTTCCTCTTGCTGTCTGTGTCCCACATCCGGTCATCATGAAGAGCTCCCCCACGGTGTTGTGCATCAACCTGGAGGTGCTCCTGGTCACGGCCACACAATTCTTTGTTAAGTCTCTAACCACCTATTCCTACAGTCATGGCAGTGGAAGAAAGAAAGCACTAACAGTAAATTAGCAAATACAGCAGAGGAATCAGAAATTTTTCAGTTTCTTGAAGGTATATTATTGCCAAAGAAGGTTTTCACTAGTAAATACCTGAAAGTTCTTAAAGAGGAAAGGAGGGAAGATGAAGATGAGGAGGAGGGGTAGAATGACTATGACGGTGAAAGTGATGATGATGAGGGTGAACACTAAACCAAAAGAGAAGTGCTTTATCACCCTGGTGTGGACACTTCTGGATTAGCTCCAGTGCTTAGAAATAAGCACAACACTACATATTTAGTTTCCTCACTTTTTCAGATGTCCAGTAGGTTGTTTCCCTTCAAGGATGAGATAGAGTATCTCATGCACCGACACCATAAGTAGCCAAAGAGGAAGGAACCCAGAGAGCAGCCTCTCTTTGATGAGCCCACACTGCATTTAGTGGTCACCAAGAACGTTGCCCACCCAGGCAGGCACTGCCAGTTGACCTGCTGCAGCTCCAAACTGCAAGGCAGGGATGATTCTAATTAACTATTAAATTTACAAATAGATTTGAAGAGCTTCTAAATATCAGTTGTGTAAATCCATTGATATGGCTCGGCACCAAAACCTCATCTTTAATTGTAGTTCCTATAATCCCTACATGTTGTGGCGGGGACCAAGTGGAGATAATTGAATCATGGGGACAGTTTCCCCCATCCTGTTCTCATGATGTGAGTGAGTTCTCAGGAGATCTAATGGATTTATTAGGGGCTTCCCCCTTCACTGGGCACTCATTCTTCTCCTTGGTGCTGCTATGTGAAGAAGCATGTGTTTGCTTCCCCTTCTGCCATGGTTGTAAGTTTCCTGAGGCCTCCCCAATCATGCTGAACTGTGAGCCAGTTAAACCTGTTTCCTTTATAAATTACCCAGTCTCGGGTGTGTCTTTATTAGCAGCGTGAGAACGGACTAATACATCCATACATCCATATATGTATATTTTGAAATTAGTTCTTGTAAACAACTATATTTAGTTTTAGCTAAATATATAGTTTATAGGTAGTGTGTTACATTTAAATTGTACTATTTGTACAAATTTGACTGTTTGTCCAGTTATTATTATTTTTTTACTGTAAGGAAATATACTTTCCAGCTGGGCATGGTGGCTTACACCTGTAATCCCAGCACTTTGGGAGGCTGAGGTGGGCGGATCACCTGAGGTTGGGAGTTCGAGACCAGCCTGACCAACCTGGAGAAACCCCATCTCTATTTTAAAAAATACAAAATTAGCCGGGCGTGGTGGCGCATGCCTGTAATCCCAGCTATTTGGGAGGCTGCGGCAGGAGAATCGCTTGAACCCAGGAGGCGGAGGTTGCCATGAGTCGAGATCGTGCCATTGCTCTCCAGTCTGGGCAACAAGAGCGAAACTCTGTCTCAAAAAAAAAAAAAAAAAAAAGAAAGAAAAAGAAAAAGAAATCTACTTTCCTATTAAAGACTTACGCATATTTTTACACCAAAATGCTATATGGAACTAGTTGTAGAGCCCTCTATTGTTCTAATGCTTTCCTTACTACCTGAGAATTTTGTGAAATTTTAAAAATAAGCATTTCTAACAGTTTTATTCCAAGAGAAAAATTCCAAGTCAAATTATCAACTCAAATACAAAAAAGAAATTTCCTCTGCATAAGCATATTGTTCTTAATTTTTTTTACCCCTTGTATATTGAAGATATCTCTCATCTTACTGTTCTTTAATTCCCCAGTAATTGTTTTTACTATCTACCAGAGAAAACCATAAACCCTATTTTTTTTTCACATAAGGAAAATGTTTGGCTCCTGTCTTTTCAGTGTCTTTCTCTTAAAAAACGAAAGTTATGATTTACACTCAGTAATCACCCTTTTTAATATCCAGTCTGTGAATTTTGACAAATGCATAGTTATATAATCAATACATAAAACAGTTGCATCACCCAAAGTATTTCCCTCTACCCCCTCACAGTTACTCTCTTCGCCACCCCTGGCAGCCACTGGTGTTTTCTGACCCTCTGCTTTTAAAAATTTTAAATAAAATATTTAAAAATAAACACCACAGATTAGAGAAAAATATTTACAAATTATATATTTGATTAATGAATTGTATTTAGTTTATATAAAGAACTCCTATATCTCAACAATTAGAAGACAACCCAATTAAAATGAATAGATGATATGAATAGACAGTTCACCCAAAGAAAATATACAGGTGGCTAATAAGCACCTGAGAAGATGCTGAATGTCATTAGCCATCAGGGAAATGCAAAGTGAAATCACAATAACATACCATTTCATACCCCACTAAGATGACTGTACTCGAAGAGACTATAATAAATGTTGGTGATGATATGGAGAAACTTTATATAGGAAGCTAATAGATTGCTGGTAGGAATGTACAGCCATTTTGGAAAATAGTTTGGCAGTTCTTTAAAAAGTTAAACGTAAATTTACCACATGATCCAGCAATTTCACTCGAAGTATCTACCTAAGAAAAATAAACATATGTTTACATGAAGACTTGTATATAAATAATAGTAGCAGCATTATTCATAGTAGTCAAAAACTGGAAACAATTCAAATGTCCACCAACTGGTTAATGGGTAACCAGAATGTCATTTATCCATATAATGGAATATTATTCAGCAATGAAAAGGAGCTACTGCACTATTTTGAACTACATCTATATTACAACATGGATGAACTTCAAAAACATGCTATATGAAACATAGACATGAGACCACATATTGTATGATTACATATATATGAAATTTCCAGAAAAGGTAAATCACAGGCATAGCTTGCTTTATTGTGCTTTGTAGGCAGTGCATTGTTTACCAGTTGAAGGTTTGTGACAACCCTGTGTCGAGCATCTGTTGGCACCATTTTTCCAACAACATGTGCTCACTTCATGTCTCTGTGTCATGTTTTGGTAATTCTGGAACTATTTCATACCGTTTTATGATTATTGTATCTGTTATGGTGATCTGTGATCAGTGATCTTTGATGTCACTATTGTAATTGTTTTAGGGTGCCACGAATCAGGCCCATATAAGATGGTGAACTTTATAAATATTTTATGTGTTCTCACTGCTCCACTGACCACCCATTCCCCCATCTCTCTCCCTCTCCTCAGGCCTCCCTATTCCCTGAGACACAACAATATTGAAATGAGACCAATTAATAACCCTACAACAGCCTATAAGTGTTCAACTGAAAGAGTTTCATATTGCTTGCTTTAAATCAACAGCTAGAAATGATTAAGCTTAGTGAGGAAGGCATGTCATAAGCTGAGAGAGGCCAAAAGCTAGGCCTCTTGCACCAAATAGTCAAGTTTTGGGTGCAGAAGAAAAGCTCTTGAAGGAAATTAAAAGTGCTACTCCAGTGAATACACAAATGATAAGAAAGCAAAACAGCCTTATGGCTGATGTGGAGAAAGTTCAAGTGGTCTGGACAGAAGATCAAACCAGCCACAGCATTCTCTTAAGCCAAAGCCTAGTCCAGAGCAAGACCCAAACTCTCTTCAATTCTATGAAGACTGAGGGAGGTGAAAAATCTGCAGAAGAGAAGAAAGAAGCTAGCAGAAATTGGTTCATGAGGTTTAAGAAAAGAAGCCATCTCCATAACATAAAAGTGTAAGGTGAAGCAGCAAATGCTGATGTAGAAGCTGCAGCAAGTTATCCAGAAGATCTAGCTAAGATCATTGAAGAAGGTAGTTACACTAAACAGGTTTTCAGTGGAGGCAAAACAACCTTCTATTGGAAGAAGATGCCATCTGGGATTTTCATAGCTAGAAAGGAGAAGTCAATGCTTGAATTCAAAGCTTCAAAGGACAGGCTGACTCTCGTTAGGGGTGAATGCACCTGATGACTTCAAGTTGAAACCAGTGCTCATTTCCCATCCTGAAAATCCTAGGGCCTTTAAGAATTAAGCTAAATCTGCCCCTCCTGTGCTCGAGAAATGGAACAGCAAAGCCTGAATGACAGCTCATCTGTTTACAGCACGATTTGCTGGGTATTTTAAGCCCACTGTTGAGACCATATGCTCAGAAAAAAGGGCTTCTTTCAAAAGATGTCTGCTCATTGACAGTATACCTGGTCATGCAAGAGCCATGATGGATATGTACAAGGAGGTGAATGTTGTTTTCATGCCTGCTAATACAGCATTCATTCTGCAGCCCATGGGTAAAGGAGTAATTTTGACTTTCAAGTCTTATTTAAGAAATGCATTTTGTGGCCAGGCGTGGTGGCTCACGCCTGTAATCCCAGCACTTTGGGAGGCCGTGGTGGGCGGATCACGAGGTCAGGAGATCGAGACCATCCTGGCTAACACAGTGAAACCCCATCTCTACTAAAAATACAAAAAATTAGCTGGGCGTGGTGGCATGTGCCTGTAGTCCCAGCTACTCGGGAGGCTGAGGCAGGAGAATGGCATGAACCCAGGAGGTGGAGCTTGCAGTGAGCTGAGATCGCACCACTGCACTCCAGCCTGGGCGACACAGCAAGACTCTGTGTCAAAAAAAAAAAAAATGCATTTTGTAACACTATGGCTTCCATAAATAGTGATTCCTCTGATGGATCTACACAAAGTAAATTGGAAGCCTTCTGGAAAGGATGCACCATTCTGTATGCCATTAAGATACATTTGTGGTTCATGGGAAGAGGTCAACATATCAACGTTAGCAGGGATTTGGAAGAAGTTGATTCCAACCCCCATGGGTGACTGAGGGGGCTCAAGGCTTCAGTGGGGGAAGTAACTACTGATGTGGTAGAAATAGTAAGAGAAGCAGAATTAAAAATGGAACCTGAAGATAGCGCTGAATTGCTGCAATCTCATGAAACCTGAACTTCTTATGGATAAGCAAAGCAAGTAGTTTCTTCAAGTAGTTTCTTCATATGGAATCTACTCCTGGTGAAGATACCATGAATGTGTTGAAATGGCAAAAAGGATTTAGAATAGTATACAAACTGAGTATATAAAACAGCAGCAGGGTTTCAGAGGATAGATTCTGATTTTTAAAGACATTTCTACTGTGGGTAAAATATTATCAAACAGCATTGCGTACTATAGAGAAATTTTTTGTGAAAGAAAGAGTCCATGCAGCAAATTTTATGGTTGTCTTATTTTAAGAACTTAACCATAGCCACCCCAGTCTTCAGCAACCACTACCCTGATCAGTCAGCAGCCAACCACACTGATGCAAGACCCTCCACCAGTGAAGAGATTACAACTCTGAAGACTCAGATGATTGTTAGCATTTTTTTTCCAATAAACTTTTTAAAATTAAAGTATGTACTTTTTTTAGATATTAAGTGTGCTATTGCACACTTAATAGACTGCAGTCTAGGTAAACATAACTTTTATATGCACTGGGAAACAAAACAAGTTGTGTGATTTGCTTTGTGCAATATTCACTCTCTATTGCAGTGGTCTGGAACCTCACCTGTAAAGTCTCTGAGGCAAGCCTGTATCTTCAGAAACAGAAAGCAGATCAGTGGCTGTCTTGGACTAGGAATAGGAGCAAGGGCTCACTGCAGACATGCACAGGGGAATTTTGTGGTGATGGAAATGTTCTCAGACTAGATTATGGTGACATTTGCACAAGTTTCTAAATTTACTAAAACTGCTCACAATGGAACATGTGTTAGCCCATTCTTGCATTGCTATAAAGAAATATCTGAGGCTGAGTAATTTATAAAGAAAAGAGATTTCATTGGCTCATAGTTCTGCAGGCTGTACAGCAAGGGTGGCACCAACATCTGCTTGGCTTCTGATGAGGCCTTAGAAAGGTTACAACTCTGGTGGAAGGCTAAGTGGGAGCAGGCGTGTCACATGGCGGGCATGGGAACAAGAGAGAGAGGGAGGAGGTGCCAGATGCTTTTAAACAACCAGATCTCATGTGATGAGTGAGAACTCACTTACCACCAGGGGGATGGTGCTACACCGTTCATGAAGTATCTGCTCCCATGATCTAGTTACCTCCTGCCAGGCCTCACTTCCAACACTGGGGATTACATTTCAACATGAGATTTGGAGGGGACAGACATCCAAACCGTATCAGAAGAACCTTATGGTATGTCAGTTACACTGTAATAAAGCAGTTAAGAAGTAGCTTTCTAAGCTTCCATTATAAGGTCATTCATGATCATGGAAATTTTCATAAGCAATAATTTATTTGGGTCAGAAACTTCAAGAAATTCAACAGACTCTTCATAGGAACTAGGGGTTTTTATAATTTGAAGAAAGAGTGGAAAAACATGTCACCATGCATTTTTAGGCCCAAACCTTCCATGTCTCAGGGGTTCCTCTTGGACTCAAGCCTCAGAAGTTGAACTGTGGTACTCTGTCCAACCTCTCTTACTTCTTATTTCCAATTTTTTAGCTTTAACTTTGTGACCTGCCTCAAATGTCCCGTGTTCCTGACCTCAATTCCTGTTCACTATTATTGCTCCACCCTCTCTTGATCACTGTGTTTTCTCTGCCCAGCCCAGTAAACTGATCCTGACTTCTGATTGTTCCTTTTGCTTAACTGTTTTATTAATTTTTACTTGCTTAAAAAAATCTCTTTTGCCATTTTTAGCCCTGGGCTGCACTCTAGCTCTGATTAAGCCTGCCACACTGGCTCAAAAGGAAAGCCCATTTTTTTATCCTTTTGGAGGGTGATGACTTAGGTTTTTGCTATATTAAATGCCTTCCAGAGATGATTCGGTAGATAACTGAAGACTGAAGATTGTAGCCACAGTGAGAAATTAGGGATAAAGATATAGATTTGCTCCCCACCTAAGTAGAAAGAACAACGATGAGCCAAAAGATAGATCTTGTGAGATACTACAAAGTCGCGGGATAGAAAATAACTGGAAACCAGGAAAAGGCCTCTTTTTTTTTTGAATAGTTACAAATTATAGATGTGTATTTTTACCTTGAATTTGAATACTAACTGCTTGAAAGAAAACCAGTAGCCATAGAATAAACCAATTTGGAGAAATTATTTAAGATTATTTTTAAAATCTATATAAAATCCTCACTGGGAGAAACAAGTTTGTTTGTTTTTGTTTTTGCTTTTTTTCAAATAAGCTGATCATTAGGTCTTAAAGGAGATAACCTTATTTATACAAAACATAAAACCTGACTCTGAAACTGCCTCCCCCACTAGGTGGCAAAAGTAAGCTGCCAGAGAGAGACCTAACAGCTAGGCTCCCACACCCCTGTGTTTGTTGTCTCTCCTTCCTAAGTGGTGTGTCCCCAAAACTGTCATTTAGAAATATCCAAATACTCTATACATTTGAAATGTATAGTCTCTGTAGTCCCTAAAGTCTGTAAAATAAAGGAAGGAAAAATGAATCTACAACTTGTGTTGATTTTTGATAGCAATATGAATATTTTGTGACAACTTAGTATTTCTTTCACATGAAACACTTAAGAAAAAATGACTGTGGTCATCAATAATTTTGTCTCAGGAGTCCTTGGGAAATGCCAAGTATTGAAGAACCCGGTGCCAAATTATCAGTTCCATTTTGAGTACGCTATTGTATCTGGTAGTAGCTGGTAGGAAGCTATTAGAAGTCATTTTTAAGCTAATATCACTGTAGGTTGCTTCACCCTCTGGGCTTTCATGAACACGAAAAGTTTCTGGAGGTCCTACTGACTATATGGGTCTTGGGATGTGCGTAAAAAAGACCTGAGACAAAATAGCGTTTTCAAAGTGTGCTATTCAAAGGTTTTCTTTATTAAGGTCACCAAATAATGATCCACTTTCATTTTAATATTGACATCAGTAGCAATTTCCCTCTTCTTTCTTTTTATATGTATTTTACTTTGTCCTTTTGTCTCCAGATATCTTTGATGGGCAGCAGACTATTGCTTTCATTCAAATAGAAACTGACTCCCTCCCTAAGGTTGGTCAGGCCCCTGGGACTGTCAAAGAGAAATAGTTTCCCTGGAGGTGGTGTCCTACAAAGCCAGAAACGGTATGAAATTTAGGGGAACATTTCTCAATCTCAGCCGAGAGACAAATTTTCACTTTCTTCCCCTGAAGTACATGCTCAGATATTAACATTGCATCGCTTGTTTAATTATGTAATATTCTAATTTTACAGTTGGTCTTAACCAAAAGGCCAAGAAGCGATTAATATTCTAATTGTAAAAAGCAGCTAGTCATTCATTTATCCATTCAACAAAATCAACAAATATTTATTTAGTATCCCTGTGTGCCCAAAACAAAACAAAATAATATAAAAGTACTGTTGGATTTTAAATAAGAGTCAAGGCATTTGACTGTTTAGTTCTTGTTTTAGATGAGTAATTTTCAAATAGTAATTCACTGTTTAGGTCAATTCCATGAAAAGAAACCCTATTTTATTAATTCTTCCATCCCAGGCTTCTCCATGTATGTAGATGATAGAACTCCCAACAGAGAATCACGTATCATCCCAGGAAATGAGCTCTGCTGTTACTTTAAACCTCATTGATTTTGAGGTTTTAAAATTTGACCACTTCAATAGGGTAGTAAAAAAATATGTTCAGCATACCTTCATTATAAAGCACTTTGATGTACTATGTATTCATTTGTGTTTTATGCCAAATGGTGTCTCCCATGTACACTGTGCTATGTAGTGTGTCTTTTCCACAGCTATGAGGGAACCTGTCATTCAGACCTTTTGCTTAGCTCCCAACATCAGTCTTGTTATGGACTTCTACTGTCTCATTTTATGAATGAGGCTGATCTCTAACCTCCAATCAAATTTATAACTTAAGAGATTAATCATTTCTATTGTTTGCTTTTGAAAGGCGATTGCAGGCATAAACAGTTTTTTCCACTGGTTTCTACAGTGATTGTTCAAATAAAAATAAATCCAAAATACAAAATTATGATAACATAAAAGTTAATCATTCAATAAACCTTTATTGAATGTCTGCCTCATGTAAGCCAGTGTAACAATATGTGCCCATGTGGATTTTAAAGTGTGTATAAAAACTGGATGCTGTCCCTAAAATCATTGTAATTAGAAGAAAATCTGTAATGTAAACACCACCACCTAACTGGCCTATGAGATATATAAGCAAAATGCTTAAGGAATTTTAGAGATGGGGCAGGAGTGATTTCCACAAAGAGAATTTTATGCAGAATGTGACCTTTGAAGGATGAACCAGGGCTCCCTCTAGGCAATAGAAAAAAAAGGCATTTAGTAAAAGGCATTTGGGCCTTTTACTAGCTAGAGCTAGTATGGGCCCAGACACTGAGTGGGGAGGCACAAGGTCATTTATTTGACAGACCTTTTGGTTGAGGTATAGCGTTGATCTTTGGATATTAGTGGGAACGAGGGTTAGAATGTGAGGTACAGGTCAGAGAGTGAAGCATCTTGGACACTAGGATGACGAATTTGAATTCTATCCAGTGGGTCAGGGGAAGTCAAGAAAATTTGCAAGCATTACGGCTAATGCACTGGTATAGGACACGTACAACAGTTATATGAAGTAAGAAATAAGTTAACAAATTCATTTGAGGAATTTTTTTTTCTGGTGCTTCTGCAATTCTGTAGAATAGGTATCATAATATTGCTCTATTGGTAACATTATAAATGGTTCAAATAATAATTTTTTATTTAATTGGGAATATACATCCTAAAATACAATGTAATAAAGGACAATCCTACTGTAACTTCTTGGGTGCTAATTCTGCCTAATTATTAGCCATAAAAAAATCCAATTTTAAGAAAATGTTTTCTACAAATTAGGTAATTTGGATTCTGGGTTTTTTGAATATCAGCAGAAGGAGCCCTAAGAAGCATCTCCTGTGTCCTACCTCTGCACACACTCCTACCCCTAAGTGGCCAACAGAAATGGAAACTCCTGCTTTCTTTTTCCTCTCTGGAATAATAGGTACTTTCTCAGGATTAGCTGCTCCTGGAGAAGCAGCAATAGATAATTGAAAACATCTTCATTTACATTTATATTTTGGTTGAATTTGTGAGCCAAAACAGCAATTGACAAATGTCTTGGCCAAGGAATAATTATTGTATTAAACTTGCTTTTGGAAATACTTGTTGAATTTTATACTTTTTTTTTTCCCGTTAAGGCCAAAATTGTGAATTCTCTGATTGGTAAAGGAGAACGAAGGCAAAGAGAAGTCTAAGATTATTTCCCCAGAAAAACATGTTAACATCATAGTAGAATATGCTCAGGAAACTCTGACCTAAGCTTTTACCTTTAGAGGTTTAGAGTCTGGGAGATGTTTTACTTACACATACTGGGGAAGATTTATAGAGAAATGAAATGTACTAGTATACTTTCATAGATAAGGCATCTGGAGTGTGTGTATATAGGGTGTATAACATAATAGCAACAAATGTAATAGATATTTAAAATTTTAAGATGTTGTTTATAAATACACAATTCTAAAATAGATCATAATTTGCCATTAATATCTGTTTTCTTTGTATAGAGATGTATTTCTATCTAAAAGCCTAATGTTACTCAAGATAAATTTTGAAGGCCTAAAGTACATAGTTCTCTTTTTCTTATTAAATCACATTTTAATGAGGGTTCAGTACTTTTATTTAGTAAATATTCAACTGGGAGGGTTTCTGCAGTTTTTTTTTTTTTTTTTTTTTTTTTTAGTAGGAAAGTTTGCACAAAAGAAGTATTTTCTTATTACCAAATTAGTTACTTTGAAGTATCTGGCAGATTACATCAGTCTCTTATTTGAACTGGTACTGCAGAAGACATCTATTGTACATCATTAGTGATGCATTAAATTGGTTATTTATGTTTTAAAATCTAAGCATAGTAGAATCTTTTGTGTTTGCCTTCGAAGACTGCTGTTATAATAAAACATTTTGAAATGAGTAAAGTTGTCTTTTTGGTTTAGTTAATGCATCATTGGAGAACTTAAAGATTTTAGCCTCTAACCACTCATCTCCTTGTTTAGCAGAATGTGAGAAAATTGTGCAAATTTCTTTATATTTTAAGGTAAAAATATCATTACTTATTATTTGTATAATCACTTTAATATTCAGAGGTAAAATAATAAAACAGGAGACATTGATCATATAATTAGTCTCAAGTTTAGTTTTCTAGACATTTGAACAGAGTAAGATTAAAATATACTGTGTAATTTTATCACAGTCATATAACACTGGTCTCTTCTTATTGCCACTAAGATCATATGGTTATTTTTATAATTGAAAATATAACTAGCAGAAATCACATTTTCAAGCTTCTATTTTTTTTTAAGTGTACAAATGATGAAAAACAGGGCCAACAATATTTTTTTAACTAATCACTGGCAGAAACAAGCATATTTTGTTAGAGGTTTCCCACAAAATACTGTGTAACTCAATACTAGGGATAATTTAACTACAGTGAGCCCTCAACATCTGTGGATTCAAATAACCAGTGATCAAAAATAATTGGAAAAAAAATTCACAAAGTTTCAAAAAGCAAAACTTGAATTTGCCACGTGCCAAGTAGTGTGTTGAATCCACACCAATGAAGTGGTATGTAGGCATTGTTTTCGGTATTATAAGTAATCTAGAGGTAATTTAAAGTATACGGAAGATGTGCATAGATCATATGCAAATACTATGCCATTTTATATAAAGGACTTGAGCATCTGTGGATTTGGGTATCCATGTGGGTTCCTGGAACCAATGCTCCATTGCTTCTGAGAGACTGCTATGTAGGAATAGTTCAAACTTTTTGCTTGTTTAGTGACTAAATATATACTGGACCATAATAGCTTGACAGATAGACTGGCAAAAAATGGGTCTTATGCTTTTTTGCAACCCATATGGTACTAGACACATATATGTTATTTAATAAGAACTCTCAGTGATGGCCTCACCTCTTAATTCCCTGAAAAAGTATAAGATAAATAAAATAAAGGCATGGAGCCCCAGCTTCAGCTCAATCCATGAGAGTGCCAGTCTCTTGACTATCACTGCTTGTCTTTGACAGAGGTATTTCACTTCTGATTACAGTTATTCCATACTCCCGTGGTCTAGAGCCCATATGCAAGGATATCTTCTGTGACTTGTTTTCTCAGTAGCTGCTATCTATCTTTATCTTCTTCTCCAATGACACCTTTCCCTCAACTTACAAATGTCTCCCTAATTCTAACAAAGTGTTCCATCTCCACCATTTTGTCCTTTTTGAGCTATTATTTTCTTCCTTTCCTCAATTGCCAACCTTTTTCTAGTTTCTCACCTCTTATTCACTGGTAGACAATACAGTGAATACAGGATGGTTATTATCCCAGTCACCGTTGCAACTGCCCCGGCCACAGTCACCCTTGTCCTACTGATTGCTTAGTACAAAGGCCTATACTCAGACTTCCTACTTACCCTTTCTGCAGGATTGCCTCCCTCCTTTGTGAAGCCTTCTTTTGCCATGACTGACTTATCTCTTCCTTTGGCTCTTTGTCTTCTTCTGGCCCCTTAAATGCTATTGTGCCCAAGGCTTTATCCCTGGTATCTTGGGTCCATTTTGGTCCTATCCACTTCCAAGTATTGCACTACTGGTCACATTTTGATGCCCTCTCAAGCTCCATATTTAGCCATGACACCCTGTATCAGTCAGGGTTCTCCAGAGTAACAACTAACAGGACATATATGTATTGAGAGAGTAGGTGGGGGAAGAGATTGATTTATTTTAAATAATTGTTGCACATGATTGTGAGGGCTGGCAAGTCCAAAATCTATAGTGCAGGTAAACTGGGCTGGAAACAGGCAGAGTTAATGCAGCAGTCTTGAGTTGAAGGTAGACCAGCAGGATGGAACTCAGGCATGATTTCTGTGTTATAGTCTTAAGGCAGACTTCTTTCTTCTCTGGGAATCCTCAGTTTTTGCTCCTGAGGTCTTCCACTGATTGGATAAGGTCCACCCACATTATGGAGGGTAATCTGCTTTATTTGATCAGCTGATTATATATGTTCATCACTTCTACAAAATATCTTCACAGGAACATCTAAACTAGTGTTGGACACAAGCAACTGGGCACCACAGCACAGCCAAGTTAACACATACAATTAACCCTCACATTCCCTTAGCTGCTCAGTGTTTATGTCTCATGGGGTAGTAGAAAAATATATGGGTACAGCTTTGACACTTGGTTCATATACTCACTTGGTGGGTTGCCTTGGGCAAGTTTCTTAATCCCCCCAAATAGCAATTCCCTTGTTTACAAAATAAGAACTATAATTATTAGTCTATGTGTCTTTATGATTTTCTTTTTATGTCAGCGCCGTGCCTATCATCATGCCAGTTACACAAATACTTGATGAATAAATGAAGTGCTTAATGATGAAAGCAGGAAAGATACTTGAGTTTTTATGTCACCCCAAGGGAGAGTTAGATTTGGACTTCAGAACCAGGATAAAAGTTTTGACTCACAAAATTTTCTAGCAAAAAAACAAAGTAAACATGCATACCCTACTAAATGTATAGTCCCCTTTATTTACCTATGGAATCAATGCAGGCCACAGTGTATACACACATGTAGACTGTACTGTGTACATGTGTTCACCATTCATTCAACAAACACCAAATTTTTCCTAAATGCCAGGCGGTGTGCTAGGCATGGGCCATACTATGTTTAGAGTTCCCTTGCCTTTGCCTTTATTACTTTTTTCACTGGTCTCTGACATATAATAGATAATTGCCTGGAGGAATTATAGGTGACTACAGCATAGCAATAATGTTTACCTTTTTTCCCCCAGAAATAAGGTAGTATTATGTGGCAGGCTGGCTCTGCTAAATGTTCCTTAAATAATATAAATCAGCCGGGCGCGGTGGCTCACGCCTGTAATCCCAGCACTTTGGGAGGCCGAGGTGGGCGGATCACGAGATCAGGAGATCAAGACCATCCTGGCTAACACGGTGAAACCCCGTCTCTACTAAAAATACAAAAAATTAGCCGGGCGTGGTGGCAGGCGCCTGTAGTCCCAGCTACTCGGGAGGCTGAGGCAGGAGAATGGCGTGAACCCGGGAGGCAGAGCTTGCAGTGAGTCGAGATCCTGCCACTGCACTCCAGCCTGGGCGACAGTACCAGACTCTGTCTCAAAAATAATAATAATAATAATAATATAAATCATGTAGAAAGTTACCTTCAACTGACATGATTTTTATCTTACTGGCAAATTTACAAACATAATGTGTCCTGTGTAAAGATTAAGAGATCAGTATATTATGTTGCCACCTATAAATATGTTTTATCATTACCAGCTTTCACTGTATATTTGTTAAAACAATTTAGAGATTTACAGAAACACCTTTTGTATTTTGACAAAGCATGTGAGATGTTTTATTCACTTCTTTTTAAGAAATAATTCTGTTGCAGTAATTATACTGATACAGAAACACTCGAGTGTGTTATTACTAGTCTGTTTCAAATTTGAGGGGGAAAGAAAAGGGTCAAAAGACTATAGTAACATTAGAGAGAACATTTATATAATTTCTGTAAAGTTTGGTATAAAAACTGATAAGCTAGTTGAAATTATGTATGATTTTACCTGGAGATAAATAACTTGCAGAGGTTCTATTGCGAGTGTAATTGCTAACTTGAAAAGTTGTCCTGTGATGTAAGTAGGTTCTACTTCAGTCTTTATTACCGAGGGATACTTCATAGCTAATAGTTTATACAGTTTTCTCAATTAGAACCTGAGTATCAGCTTTTATATCACTGGTTTTAATGAACATGGCCTTTCCCAATAATAAGTTGCCAAGAATTTTAATGATATTTATTACTGAATATTGATTTGCTTACACAAATGTGGTTCACTAAAATAAAGCCCTTTAATAATCTTCATAATTTAGACTACATGAAACAAAGCAGAAATTAAATAAGCTTTACTGCTATAGCAGTAATTTTGGATGTTTATTCATTTTAAAACCAGTTTTGCAATTCTTATGATTACATAAAGATCTAAAGCTTCAGATTAAAGCCAAATCTGCATCATAGAATATGAAATGGGGACTTGGCAATTATTTAATAGACTTAAGCCAATTTAATAGATGAAGTAATCCACTTTCTGTGAGGTTGAGTTCAGAAGATAATTGCCAGTTCTTTGCTTCTTAATGATTGTTCAATGTTAGAAAAAAATCATCCAGAATTTTAAACTGCCAGATAAGAATTAATGAACCTTTCCTGACGAAAGTAGATGTTCCATGGAAGAATTTGATCTATGATTTTCATATACTCGTGCTGAATTTGATGCTAATTTTATTAATATATTATTTTCCACAATAAAGTAATAAAAATTATAAAACTGAAAGGACTATTAGCAACTGTCTAGGTCTGTGCTGTCTAATACGTTAAGCATTAGCCACATGTGGCTATTGAGCGTTTGAAATTTGGCTCATCCAAATTGGGATGTGTGCTCTAAGCATAAAATGCACACTGGATTTGAAAGGCAGCACCAAAAACAAAAGAATGTAAATGATCTCATTAATAAGTTTTTATTGATTAAAAGTTGAAATGGTAATATATTGGGTATACTGTGTTGGTTAAATAAAAAATATTATTAAAATTAATTTCATCTGTTTCTTTTTACTTTTTAGATGTGGCTATAAAAATTATATATGTAGCCTGCATTATATTTCTGTTGGACTGTGCTGGTCTAGATCAACACTTTTATGTCAAAGATGAGGAAATTGAAGCCCAAAGAAGTAAAGGGATTGATCTAAACATATACAACTTATAAATGGCAGAGCTGACACTCAGACCCAGGCTTTGTGATACCTGATACAGTTCTTTCCATTGTAGCACACTTCCCTTCAGTTGTGGCAGTTACAACACAAAGACACATACACATTCCAGTGCATATGCATCCAAGTAAGCATTGGTTCCTCCAAAGTGGTCATCTTCGCATCTTGGGAGGCTGTGTATGCTTATTTTAGTAATACATTTAGGTTTCCACTTTCAGAAACATCTCGGAATTTTCTAAACTTTCTTTTGATAGCAAATTTGTGTATTTTTGAGGTGACTTTGATTTTTAGAAATAACTACAAGTTATTTGGAGGTGTCTGCTAAGTAATACTGTGTGTGAAACAAAATGTGTTCATAAAAGAGCAGCTTTGTATGTGTACAGATATGTGTGGGAGGAGACAAAAGAGAACATACAAACTTGAAGTGGACAGTCTTGTGAGAGAGAGTTCCAAAATGGAATTATACAACTGTATGAATCAATTGTTGCTTCCCTAGATGAATGTCATACAACAATACTCGTTTATATACATAATCTTTTAGAGATATATATATATATATATTTTTTTTTTTTTTTTTTTTTTTTTGAGACAGAGTCTCGCTCTGTTGCCCAGGCTGGAGTGCAGTGGCGCGATCCCAGCTCACTGCAAGCTCCGCCTGCCGGGTTTACACCATTCTCCTGCCTCAGCCTCCCGAGTAGCTGGGACTACAGGCGCCCGCCACCTCGCCCGGCTAGTTTTTTGTATTTTTTAGTAGAGATGGGGTTTCACGGTGTTAGCCAGGATGGTCTCAATCTCCTGACCTCGTGATCTGCCCGTCTCGGCCTCCCAAAGTGCTGGGATTACAGGCTTGAGCCACCGCGCCCGGCTAGATATATTAATCATTGTTGTTTTATAGTCACATTTTTCATTAGATAAATCCGATAAATAGTGTTAACTATACACACACACACATATATATATATATATAGCTTTATGAATCATTCCTTACAGTAGTTTATGATTTAAGTAAGGGACCGTGTAGTTAAATGTGGACAAAGTAACTAACAAAAAGTTTAAGTTTTTATTGACATTGTGTTTGAACACTGGAAGATTCTATGATATTATATTAGCAGATAAAGTGCTAAACAAAGAATTAAGTCATTTAGTAAAGTAACTGATATGTTTTTAAAACTAACTTGTTAGAAGAAAGATGTAAATGCTTAAGATAAACTTCCTTTAACATTTTGACTATTTCCTATTAACCATTAAAAAATCCTCAATTCCAATTAAATGGCAGAATACTACTTTATTTGATATATGATACTAAGTGTTTGTATACCTGAGAGGAATATGCATACTGTCACAGCCTGCAAAATGAAGAAATCCTTCTGAGGTCTATTATATAGTATAACATTAAATATACTTAATATTATAAATACTCAATATCTATCAATTATTGAATAGCATAAGCATATTTCCTTATATGTCACCAAATTTTATATTTTGGAGAGACCAACTCACTTCTAATTTGAATGTATCAGTTTCCTTGAATGATATTTTTGCATTACACCCAACCATCCCAGAATGTGATACAAGGTAGATGTATTGTTTCCATTGAAAATGAAAAGAAATCATACACAACAAATAAGAATTTAAAACTCCCACCTTTATCAGCAGAATCCATTGATTTATAAATGGATTACAGTTTAAGTCTTTAATATGAATGTATGATAAAAGAAGCCAGAGAATATGTGCTTAATTACACATGACCTTCTGGGCTTTGCAGTATCTTATGGTTCATCTCCATTTTAATGGCTCAGCACACTTGGAAGGATTTTGCTTTTCCTTCCGCATGCATGTAAATCAGTAATCTACAAAATTTTAAATGTTATTTGTTAACAAAACTTCCATTAAAATTTAAGTTAATATTTCATAAAAGTTTTGGGATTTCTAATTACAGTACAAGTAGCTTACAATTTATTGTTGTCGCAGATCATTTTTAAAAGAGTCTTTGCTCTGAGCCATGTTTTAGATTTTTAATAGAAGGTGGTACAAACACTACTGTACTTTCATATTGTCTAAAAATGGGGAAAACTTTGATATTCAGATCAACTGATCAGGCAGAACCAGTTTTATTTTATATCTTCTTTTGACATTTGCCATAGATGAACTTGAAAATTATTGAATTATTCTACGTTTTAGGAGAAGTTAAACTTCATTGAGTACAAAAATAAACACATGTCTATTAATAGAGGTTAAAATGTCAGTTTGGAAAAATGATATTTTGAAAAATTAAGCATGCTGTTTGTAAGTCACTTGCAATCATGCATGCACACACACGCCGAGAGAATAAGAGAGACAGAATTTTATAGTGAATACCCACATACCTACCACCTTAATTGTATAATTAATATTTTGCTATATTTGTTCACCTCATCCCTCTATTTAAGTGGGTCTCTATTAACCCGTCTCATTTCTGAATTGGATTTCAAAGAAAGAGGCAGACATCTGTATACTCCCTTCACCCGGAGTACTTTAGCATGGGTGTCCTTAAACGTGAGTTTAGTATTTGCTTATGGTTCCTTTTTTCTTTTGAGATAAACAACAAAGTGTACAAATCTTAAGTGTACCACTTGACACGTTCTGATCATATGCTTGTGCAACTCAAACCCCTATCAAGATATAAAACGATAAGTTCCTTCACGTCCCTTTGCAGTAAATCTCAGCCCACATGACCCTCAAAGGCAATCGTTGTTCAAGCCCTTAGATAAATGAACTGTAATGCGCCTTTTACTCAGTAAAGTGTTTTTGAGATTCAGCCCTGTTGTGTGTATCCATAATTTGTTTCTTTCTTTGCTAAATAGCATTTCATTTGCATAAATGCAGTTTGTTCATTTTCCTTTTGATAGATGCCTGAACTCTTTCCATTTTTTAACTATCATGGATACAGCTGCTGTGAGCATTCTTGTATAAGGCTTTTGTGGACATGTTTTTTTCTCTTGCATTAATCCCTAGGGGTGGAATTGCTGGGTCATAGGGTAGGTGTGTGTTTTGTATAAGAGACCATTTGACACTCCCACCAACGATGTATGCAACTTCCAGTTGCTGCACATCCTTGCCAACATTTGCTACTGACATTTTAATTTTAGCTATACTGGTGGCTGTGTAATGGTATCTTATTAGGGTTTTAAATTGTTACTCCCTAAGGACTAATAATTGAGTACTTTTTCCTGTGTTTATTGGTTATTTATGTTTCTTTGTGAAGAGTCTATTCAAATTTTTCTCCATTTTAAATTAGGTTGTTTGTCTTTTCATTATTAAGTTATAGTTCTTTATATATCTTATCCAAAGCCTTGTCATATGTTTTGCAAATGTTTTCTCTTAGTCTGTGGCTTCCTTATTCATTTTTTTATCAATGTGTTTTCATGAGGAGAATTTTTAAATTTTGATGCAGTTCAATTTATCAGTTTTTATTTTATGATTGTGTATCTTTAAGAAACTTTTTTTCTATTCTCAATTTGTGAAGATTTTCTCCTTTGTTTTCATCTAAAAGCTTTATATTTTCAGCTTTTACATTTAGGTCTAAGGTAGACCTCAAGTTAAATTTTGTGTGTGATGTTAGGAAGAAGTTGCGGTTTTTTTCCACATGGATATTCAGTTGTTCTGACATAAATGGATTTCCTTGGCATTTTCTTGAAAATCAAATGACCAAATAAGTGTAGGTCTGTTTCTGGACTCTCTATTCTGTTCCATTGATCCATTTGCTGTTACTACTGTAGCTTTATATTAAGTGAGTAGTGATTTTTAATAGCTGCATGTATGCTAGTATGTATATGTACCTTTATTTTACCACCAATTTAATTTCCAGCTTTGTACTACCATAAAAAATACTGCCATGATAATCTCTGCACATATATCTTTCCTCACTTGTTGAATTATCTCATCAGCATTCTATAGGTAGGAATGTTGGGTCAAAGGATGAGTACATTTTTCATTTTGATGTATAAATCCAATCTGTCTTTTATACCCCCATCAACCTTTGCATTAGAGTACCTGTTTCCTCATACCATATGAAGAATTAAACTTCCAAAAGATGAATTTTAAAACAAGAATTAGTGAACTTGGGTCCTAAGAGGTGTGTGTGTGTGTGTATGTGTGTGTGTGTGTGTGTTGATGGTATTGGCATTTGCTTTTCTTCCTAATTTTTAACTCTGAATCATGTAGAAAGTATTTTCAAGACAGTACTTATCTAGGAAGCATCTTGTCAATTGGAGGTCATTTATTAAGCCTCGGATTCCATTTTAGCATTGGCTGGTAATGACTGTGCATTGATGGAAGCAGTAGGAGAGGTTGACTAAGGTAATGAGTACTGCTGTGATTGTGGAGTCACCTCTGAGAACTTTCACTGAACTCTGTACTTAGGCTTTCCAAAACAACTAAAAAATTCTTGAACAATAGAAAACAGTCTGAGCTCATTTAATGCATACCTGGTAATTTTCTGACATAATAGTAGCTTGTATGGCATAGTTTACAATGCCAATCTGAGTCAGTAACAAAGAAATGCTTTATTGTTTTTGTACTCTACATTTACACTAAACTCCTAAATGTTGAAAGTAGAAATCACATCTTGGTACTGGGCCTTTTCTCACCCCAGCCCCCACCTCTACTTCTTGGTGGTGTAGGGAAGGAATTTTCCATTAACTCTGTCTCTCTGTGGCCAGCTTAAAGGAAAATAATCAAAACATGCCAAATCAGAAAAACACTGAACCATGAGATCTTACTCAGTTTAATGGTTTCTTCTCTTGCATATTTTTACTTTGCTCAAAGAAGGCTACTTCTTATTTATTTCTTAAGGATAAGTATAGTGAACTAATTTTGAACCAAGGAGTCAGAAAATGGAAGTTCTAGTCCGAACACATGAACAAGTAAATATTTGGTAAATCACTTAAAGCTCTGTAGGCCTTAGTTTCCTCATCTGTGAAGTGATGGGTTTGATCTTTGTTATCTTCAAGGTTCTTCACTGTCCTATAATCATTTGATTGAATCTGTTCCAGGTTTCTAACTTAGGATAAAAGTGTGTTTGAAAATTAAGATTTTAAGTGTAACTTAGCTAATTTTTTTAGTTAAAAAAAGCAAAAGTACACATTTAAGAAATGTATCGAAACCGTTTAAACAACTATTTCCCCATCCCTGCATGCTGTGCCTTCCTAAATAATCCCAGAGCAAAGTCTAGGATGACTTTTTTGTATGGGTGCACAAGTACACACAGAAATGTTAGGGGAAATAGACTGTGTGCCTATTTAAGTCACCTGTTGAGAAAATAGGCAACTATTGACAAGTCTGATTCATGGCTGAGTGACTGCTCTGCTAGCCTTCACATGATCCCCACAGAGCAAAATCTTTGACCGCCTGCTAAACAAGGTCTGTTTGAAGTTTCTTTTTAACATTTCCAAAATGTTAATTCAGCAGGATGTCTCCTCTGGGGTTCTCCATGTCACCAAATCAGCAGCTGTTGAAATCCATTCACTTCAGCATGAAATGTTTTCATAAGTGCTTTTTTTATTTGTGACAACAGCAAAGTAAACATAAGACTAAAATTCTACCTCATTCAACATTTACATGTGTTAAAACTGCTTCTGACTGTAGTTTACATTCATGGTGTTTATTTCCAGGCATTAATACTAATAGACAGTTTTACTGCAGAGGATTTGAGATCAGCCTTGCCTGTAAAATATACTATACCATGAATTTTTTTTCAGAATACTTTATTTAACCATTCATACTTTGAATATGTAAGAACTTATGACTTTAAAGCAGAAGTGTATGTTTCTTATGAAGCTCTAATTTTTGTGATTTTTGTGCCAGTTTAAGATACATTTAAATCTCCAGATGAACTATTTGTTAATTTTGCATGGCATTATTTATCAATTATTTAAGAAATTTCCTACATTAGAAGGAAAAATATTGAGCTTCCAGGGAAATAATTTAACAGGATAGAGTAATGTAGAATTCTTGAGGTAAGGAACTGAGAACCAGCAAAATCTGATGGTAAAGATAAGGCACAGCAATTTCTACATATCATATTGAATTGTTTGAATAGAGCTATACTCCTTAGAGCTGGAATCTTTTATTCCTTATAAGTAAAGGCCATGTATATTTGATTGCAGAGTTAAAACATGAGAACTGCTAGGTTTTCTCAACATGAATTGAGCTAAGTCCCTTTTAATGTTTATTCAGGTTTTAAAAGACTTAAGTGTAGTTTTATAAGTTCATTAACTTGCCTCATTCTTTGAGATGCATTTCACCTTCATATTATCAAATTTCATTACATGCAAAGAATTATCAGATCAACCCATTATACAGCCTAGCAGCATGAAGTCTTTTTCCATCTACAGGGAGAACATTGTGTAAATCAGGCTCTCGGGTTTCAGTGGGAGGCAGAGGGTTGCACGGTGTCCATTTGTCAAGTTGATGGCACCGCAGTGAGGTTACATTAGCTTGTCTTTGAACAGAAGTGAAATCTTATGCGAAGCTCCCCTTGCTGTCATTTACACTAACATCCATCCTCTTAAACCAAGGCCTCTGAGAAAAACAAAGTGATGGCACAATATAATCAGTCACTCAAGTTGTCTGTCATCTGTTTTCTTAAGGAAATGACTTTTAAGTTACTGGAGCAGAGAACTGTAGCAAATTAACAAAGGTTGTAGTAGTAAAAGTAGGTGGAATTTTTTTAAACTGCAGATGTCTTTCTGAGAAGATTTTATATGCAGAATGCCAAAAAGGATTTCCCCCCCTCTCTTTCATAATGAATCTCATGAAAAGTATTACTTCCTGAACAATAGACCTACTGCTGTTAACAACTGGAGTCTTTCTTGCTTAATATGAGTACATGTTAATGCTCCTAAGAAACTTTTTGCAGAACTGAGTCTATAAAACTCTCAGCCTCAGTAAGTCCTCTGACAATTAGCTCACCACCTTTGAATTCAGAGCTATCTGAATTTCAGTTATGTAATGGCAAATTTTGCATATAGTAGTAAGCTGCTTTAGAGCAAATGGTACTTTAAGTATAAATGATTGCAACTTCATTACTTAATATTACACGTAGACAATTCCTTTAAAACCCTAACTGCATTGCCAGTGATGGTCAATCTAAGTCTGGTGATCAAATTTACAGGTTTTATTTCCCTAAGCCTGTTTTATAGGCTGAAACACTCAGGTCATTTGCACCCTGTCTCATTCATCATGAAGTAGTTAAACTCAGATTGTTAAACCAGGAGAGATTAGCTGACAGACAACGGTACATTAGATTAAGATCTCCATCAGTTGTACTTAACTATTTATTCATCCCATTTGTGTGTCATTTATAGCAAACTATGTTTTTTTAATGGAATTTAAAAGAAGCAGGAAGAGCATTTTTAAATGAGGGAAAATAAGCTTATTGCCTTATAGTCTCTTTTCAGTAATGCAATTAATATTTTTTTCATTGTCATTTGCTCTCTCAGTAACTAATATTGAAGGCCTCTTGAAAAGGAAATAATGGATCATTGTGCTTGCATATAAAGGAAGTCACCAGTTTGTTTGCTTTGTAGACATTTTTCTTTAGTTACATTGTTGTTCGTTTTTAAAAATTAATAAATTTGAAAAAAAATGCCTTCTGCTGAAAGTACTGCTAACAGTAGCACATCCAATCTTTTCTTTAAAACTATTCTAGAAAATCCCTTAAGAATTGATAGAAAAAAAAATGGACCTAGACTTTTTAGTATGTGGGAAAGACAAAGTTAGGTTATTCAGAAAAGAAATAAACGAGTACTTATTTTAATTAGAGTGAAATGTATTTTACAAAACGCCACTGTCGTTCATTCCTCTGCCCTGCAATGAGCTATGAAGCATTGTATTATAAAGAAGCTTTGTTGTTTTCTTCTCTTTTGAAACTTACTAGAACATTTGGAGTTGGTGAACTTCTGAGGACCCAGGAGATCAATCTTGATTAGTTTATTTTCCTTAGTGACGATTTTGATAGCCTGGTATAGCTTTTTTTTTTTTTTTTTTTTTTTTTTTTTTAAAGAATTCTTTATTTCCTCTGTTGAGGGATGAAATATTGTTAAAAGCAAGTCATAAACGAAACAGTGAAAAACAGTTTAAGTAACTGAATCTTTCATTGTCAATGAGGAGACCTCAGATGTAAAAGACCGATCTTTAATTGCCCTTTTCCTCATATTTCTTCCTAGGGTAACCTCAAGGTGATTTTTAAAGTTATAGCTTAATTGGGTGGTCATTTTGCCTTTGCTTTGGAGCGATTTATTACAGCTTTATTTCCTTTACTACAGCTTTATTTCCTTGAACCAGCAAGACGTAAATGCTGAGATCTGTCTGATCAAAAGCTATTTTATGGTGAATTTGGTCTTCTAAATAGAAAACTTGAATCCATTTTTATATTTGAACATTCACAACTGGAATATAAACATAGTGTCAAAAGCACTGTAAAAATTCAGAAAATAATATATTGTTTTCTGATTTTAGTCTTATCATTTTATTTGGAATTTAAAATTATGTTTAAAAGTTAAGGTAATTTAAAAATTCCTACTTTGTAAAAAAGTACAATTATATTACCCCTTTGTGTTTTCAAGAGACAAAAAGTATTTATGGTAAATTTTTTATTCATTCACACATACATTCCCTAACGTTTATTGAGTGCAAACTGTATGCCACTAAACAAACTGATTGGCCTAACCTAAATATTTGAGCCACACAAAATGTTTTTTGCTCATGATAAATGGATTTTTTCCCAAAAAATATATGTAAGAAAATGTGTATTTCAGAATCACTGATTCTTCCAAATATTTTATCTCAATCAGCTAACATAGGTTGTGATATCCTAATTTTTATATTATAGTTTGTACCTAATGAAAATTTATTGTTGGTTTTTGGAATTTAACCTCTCCTTTCTTGGATCCCAAATTTTGGTTTTCTTTTGTGGTATGAGTGGTTAATCTGTATTAAGCTAATTTGTCCTGGGATCATTTGAACCATTGTTCCACATTGATAATAATGCCACAATATTGCCTTGTACAGATATATGTAAAGCTCAAGATGTGCCAAGATGCCTTATGTGGGCTATTTATAAGAAAAGTGTTCCTTTTCAAATTGCAGAGTGCAGCAGGATCAGGCAAGACGTGGACATTAAACAAACAAACCAGAAGATCTCCTATCACCCTCTTTATCAAATGGAAGGCCACTTCTGTGTGTTTATGTGAGAAAGGAGAAAGAAGTAAATTCTTCATCCATAATCATTGCAATGTTTGGGAGCCTCCTCTATTATTACAGAAAATTCACAAGTCACCTCTTCACTTTCTTATTAATATCCAATGGCTATTAGAGGTTTTCAGTGGGAGAGAAAGACCAAGTTCCCTCTTTTCCATACCAGTCAAGACACACATTTGCCAACCTCCACTCCTACCACCCACCAGAGTTAATTACAGGCACTGAGTTCCAGAGTCCTTCCTAGAGGTAATTCTGGAGAATCCTTTCAAAAGAAGTTATTTGCATCATTTTCCTAACTGACCCACAGATAGCACCGGCAGTCTGATAGACAAGAGTGTTCTTAGGCCACGATTTCATGAAAATGCTTTCATGCTTGGATGATGTCACGTGAGTTTATTGCCTTTACCACTTCCAGCCATCTCAAGAGTTCAATGGCCAGTGAGAAAGGGAAATTTTGAAATATTAGATATAGCTTTCTGTTGCCATTATAAAAAGATTTGCTTGTATTTCCAGATAACCCTGTTAAAAACAGATATGAGGTGGGACACAGTGGCTCGTGCCTGTAATGCCAGTGCCTTGGGAGGCTGAGGTAGGTGGATCACTTGAGCCCAGGAGTTCACAACAACCTGGGCAATATAGAAAGACTATCTCCACAAAAAAAAAAAATCATCCAGGTGTGGTGGCACATGCCTGTAGTCCCAGCTGCAGTGAGCCATAATATGCCACTGCACTCCAGTCTAGGTGACAGAGAAACACCCTGTCTCAAAAAAAAAAAAGAAATATATGTATTTATTTATATATATATAATGGATATTTTTCAGGAAAAAGAGAAAGGATTTTCCAAAATTAGCTGTCATGTTTGATAAAGTAGCTGTTCTACTTTTTATACTAATAGCTAGTTGATAATATGCAAACCCAGTCTCAAATACAAGTTTGTGACATCATCTTCTTGCATATAAATTTGTTAATGTTTCTCTAGTTATATGACATTTTGAGTAACCTGGAAAGGAAGTAATGTGAAGGGAAGAGACTCTGCTGGATTATTCAAGTGTTCATTTATTTGAAATAAATTACACAGGAACTTATTTTCACTAAGAGATATACTAATAGCAAAATTAAAGTTTTTATATTTACCTTTAATGAATCAATTTAGTTACTTGTTCATTTACTTATTTATTCAACAAAAAGTGGAGTGTTTACTAATGGCACGCCCTGGGATTCAGTAGTGAGAAAACATGACTCTTGTGTTCACTGAGTTTACACAATCAATAAGAGGAAGGGTATTCTATTATGTACTTAATTGGCATAGTTACAGGTTAGTTACTTATAGAAAGAGGTCTGGCCTCTATGTTTTTCCCTCTGTCTAGACTCCTTAAGAGAAGAAGCCAAGACCCTGAAGAGTATACTGTCAGCCTCTTCCTGTACTGCACCCTACACAGTCCTTGGCTTTAGCCAAATTACCTAATTTTCCTTGGACTTTCCTGACTATTTCATTCTGCCTCTCCTTGTTTTGGACAGCTTTCTCCCTACTTTTGCCTGTCATAGTTTTGTGTGTGTGTGTGTGTGTTTATTTTTTTGTTTTTTGTTTTTTTTTTTTTGAGATAGGGTCCCATTCTGTTGTCCAGGCTGGAGTGCAGGGGCCCTATTATAGCTCCCTATAGCCTCAAACTCCTGCTCTCCTGCTCTCAAGCAGTCCTGCTGCCTCAGCCTCCCGAGTAACTGGGACTATAGGCTTGTGCTCATGCCCAGCTAATATTTTTATTTTTTGTAGATGAGGGTCTTGCTGTGTTGCTCAGGCTGGCCACAAGCAATCCAGTCACCTGGACCTTCCAAAGTGCTGGGATTACAGACCTGAGCTACCGAGCTTGCCATTATATTGGTTCTTGAAATCCCATTGCAGTGGCCACCTTTATCCAGAAGCATGTATTTTAATTCTCTAGCAGGTTCAGATCTCTCCCTTCCCTGGTCCTACTTGTACTTTGCACTTTTCTCACGAGGCTACTTGGTAATTGGATTGTGAACTTCCCAGGGACAGAGCACCAACTTTTACATTCACAGAATTGTGCCTGTCCTAGAAAGAATCAATGCTTATGTGTTATATGAATAATAATTTTAGAACAAATAATTTAGCTACTCTGGAAGCTGAGGTGGGAGGATTGCTTGATCCCAGGAGTTCAAGGATGCAGTGAGCTATGATTGCGCCACTGCACTCCAGCCTGGGTGATAGAGCGAGATTCTGTCTCAAAAAAAAAAAAAAAAAAAAAAGTAAGGATGTAGTTCTCAGGGTAATAAAGCAACATTTTAAACAGTAGCTGTAATACCAGTTGCTGGGGTTGAGGAATGCATCATAGAATCCAAACAACCGGGCTGTTCTGGGTTCTTTGCCTGTGAAATTAGAATGTGTCTACCTGAATTTGGTCTTGGAAGAAGGATCAAGTGTAATTATGATGTAAAATTATCAACTAATTAATAAGGTATGGAAAAGGTAAATACTTTAAAGTGACTTCTCTTCTGTCATGGCCCCAGTTGTCAATCCTTATTTTATTAGAGAAACCTCCGTAAGTAATTTGAACCAACCTCTGGTGTGCCCACGTCTGAGTTTGTGATTGCCATGGAGTGCTGAGTGATTGATTTATCAGGGTCTTACAGTGAGCTAGTAGCAGAACTGGGAATCACAGGATGGTCATTTCTTCTAGTGAAAAGCAGGAGCCGTATACAGGAAAATGGGACCCTTTTATATAAATTGGGTATTGGTAAGCAAGACTGATATCCACCTTACGAACTAAGATACTTTTGTTGTACTTTTAAATATACTTTTATTGTAAGAGATGAATCTGATAGAACATTATTTAACCCTCACTATATTGTAAATCGTGTCATAGAAAGCCATTCATTAGCCAGGTGCTACTCTGCAAGATTTCCAGGGCTTCATTTCTATTCCAGAAAGAATGTTTTAAAGACTTAAGAATTTCCAAATCCACCAAGCTGACCTCTATTCCAGTATGTAGTCACTTGCAATAGAAATAATATATTCAGAAGTAACCTTTGTCTTTTAACATTTCAAGGATGTTATGTTAACTTGAACTAGATTCCAATCCTCTGTAGCAATTCTAGAAGCAGCCTCAGAACAATGTCTTCTTCCATACTGCCATACTCATAAATATCTGATTTTTTACATTGTTTTTATATCATATCATTATGTTGGCTTCTAAAATCTTATCACTTATTGGCAATATCCAAAGGGACCTACTGATAGGAACACAGGGACTTGATGACCTCATAGTCATTGTCATCCCTGTGTTTGTATGAAATGTAGCTTTTTAAATTGTTGTTGACACTAAAAGTGAACACTAATTGCATCTTAATGTGAGACTAACTCTGGATATGACTGTATTTTTCTTTGCCTCATGAAAATGCTCCCTTCCTGATGCTGTGGCTGAAACAAAATCCTTAGCATTTAAAAGAAAAGAACTAGCAAGAGCAGTGACTGTGTAAACACCACTTCAGTCAAAGTCTGATACCAAATATAGCACTATGTTAGATGCAAGCGGGCATGGCCTCAGCAAGTCCCACACAGTTAATCTTCAAGTCCTGCATATCAATCACACCTCCTTCACATACCTGGCCTGGAGCCTTAATGGAATTCCTGCTCATTATTTCAGTGATAGCTTACTTCCTTTGTTTTTCCTATTGGCTTCTTCTCATTGTGCCAACTTTTTCAAGGAGCATTTTCTTACCTAAGCAACATTGTAATGTTGTAATATATGCTGACAGTTCATTTATAAAGTCCTTCTTGTTCCAAATGTTTCTATGTTCAATTACTGAAATTTAATCATCAGAAGAGATTGAATTCTCTCTAGATCATGCAGCTTTGCTTAAATGTTAAGGTAATAGTACATTACTGAAATATAAGATTTCAAAGGTTTAAAAATTCAATATCAAGAAAATTCATTAAGCTTTGAACTGATCACCTTTGAAATCATAGATAAGAGCTATATAAATGGTCACATATAAATCACATATTTTAAGGGAAGTTAATTTAAAATTACAACAAACCAAGTCAATGATTGCTCACGACTGCCTAGACAATTTGTGAGGTTCCCTCCCCCCCGATTTCTTTAAGTTCTTGTGGACATGCTTTTTGGTTTTATTTTACAGCTTCTTTTCTCCTTAATGTTATGTTGTTAAAATTCCTTCAGTCCAAGTGATTCTTTTTAATCTTTTATCAGCATGTTGAAAGCACTTTTTCTGTAACTCCATTTTTATGCTACTAGACACCAGAGGAAAAAGTCCAACAACTCCATCCTCCAGAGTCTGCTACAGGCTTGCACATTCTTTGCTCACCACTGATTACTCTGTGTATGGGGCTTTTTAAAAATTTCTTGTGTAAGGTACAAAGCAAATATTAAATATTATTTTTGGTTCTGATACAAGGAAATTATAAGAGATATGGGAGCTCTGTTTACCATTCTTTGTAGAGAAAACCACCAATTAAATCATCTCGGTTGGTTAAATAGCATCTATACTTTTAACACCTGAACCTTGGTATAAGTACACAGTAGCTGGTCCTAATTTCTCAACATGATCCTGCAAATGAAGTTGTGAAGTCTTATTTTTGAATGTTTTCAATCAGTTAACAAACTATAAATATAATCCCCAGTTATTGCTACATGTTAAAATATCTATGTTACAATTAGTAATTCTTAATTTCTGACTGTGAAAATAAATTTCTTAATAGTATACATAGCTTGTAACCCAAATAAAAGACTTCTGTTAAAAATAAAACTTAAATACATTTTAACACAAATAAGTGGTATATGTGAAATGCAGGGCAGAATACTGAGATCACTTTTGTTACTGTCTCCTAAAAGAGCTTCTTTGGCATAGACTGCTCATATGAGAGTGTGTGTTTGCAAGTAGTCAGTTTGCAAAGTGCCAAGGCAAAGGATTTCTTCTCCTTCCTTTGGATTCCTTTCATACCTAGAGATACCTGAAAATAAACCAATTTGTTCATATGTGCAAATGTCTATTAAATTTTTCAACTAAAAAAACTTTTTTTTTTTTTAGATCATAAATCTTTCTGTTTTCTTTATTCTTTATTTTTTTTTTGAAGTTGCAGCCAGTAGTTATGGTGGCCCCGTGGGAATTCTCCAGGAGTTGGAGTCAGGGAGTTTATCTGCAAACACACCAAGAGACTCCTGGCAATGTGACCACAGGCCAGTTCTCTACCTGTCTATAATGAGGCGTGTAACACCTACCCAGCAGGGTTAAAGTGGGGATTAGGTGAGATAATAGGTGTGAAGCACCAAGTGTGGCCCCACACCTGGGAGGCGCTCAAACAGTATAAGGCAGCAGCAGCCAAAAGAATCTCTCCAGGTATAAAAGTGAATTCAAATAAAAGGAAAAAGGACACTACCTCTGGGATAGCATTCAAAAGACTATATACACACAGACTAACTTCACGGTAGGGAAACTGGACTCAGAAAATGGCCCACCTACTGCACTAGACCTCAAGGAAAACAAAAGCGCTGCCCTATAGAGTTGTTTTAAGAGGAGGGAATTTTTGAGTCATACTCAACTCTGATTCATCACCAAAACTCACTGGTTACATGTAGTGAAAATTCATTATTATGTTTCCACAAGCAGTATTTCCTGCCTTTAAGAATTACAGCTGAAAATTCAAAGCAATGAATATTTCCCCATATTTTTGAAATACAATTCTATTTAAAACATTTTAGTTCTTTGCATAGTTGTTATTAGTATATAACTAACACACAACAATTTAGCCTTTGGTTGGAGCAACATTATATAAATGTGGGGTTGCGGAAAGCCCGTTCTAGCTAGAGAATGCTTTAGTTTGGTTCACCCTCAAAAAAGGTGTTTTTTGGTTTGGTTTTGGTTTTGGTTTTTTTTTTTTTTTTTTTTTTTTTTGGCTTATTTTGATCCAAATACCTCTAGGATCAGAAGCTAGAAGGGACCCTAGCCAGTGGCTCTCAAACTTTGGCATGTATCAGAATTCCTAGGTGCAATTTGACTTCACAGAGAACCTGAGGCAGATGAGGCAGGCCCCTGCTGTCTCTTTTTGCTCGTCCCTCCATCTATAATGGCAATATTGCGCTTTCCTTAGACTCTGGCTTTGCGCTGGCTGTGCAGGGTTCCAAAACTAAAACCCCAAGTGTTTTCTAGGTGGTAAAAATCTGTGTGGTGAAGTTATAAAGAAAAGTAAAGGAATGATTAATACAAAAAGCAAGACAGTGATTCCCACTCAGAGGGAGAGAGTGAAAGGCAACTGGACAGGAGGATTCTAAGGGCTTCCAAGGTACTGATAATGTTCTATTTCTTAACCTGGCAGGTGGGTACATTAATACTTGTGTGTGATATGTGTGAGTTTGAAATAAAACAGCATATATGTATTCTTTTATATGTATTGTACTTTTTATGACAAGAATTTTAAAATATTTACATTATTTAAATGATGTCAGAGTGAATGTGGCAGCAAGTATGGCATACTGCTAAGTTTAAGCTAGCTTGATTTGTTAGTATCACATTGAACTTCTTCCTTCTTTAAGTGTGTACTTTAGTATGCTTCATTCTTTGTTGGAAGTGACTGCTTCATTTTCTTCATGTGTAAGTCAGATTGCGCTGCCTCCCTTTACCATCCTACCCTTCTAGTTTGGTTCCCACAGATTTTGTGTTTATTTGATAGCAAAGGCTTCTTAAAAGAAGCAAACTGATTACATTTGAGTTTGCAATTACAATCTCTCATAGGCATTACCTGTGACCAGCTGCAAATGATTTTCAGTTACCTCTTGGATATAGCCATCCCATGACTATATATTAATTCGACATGTCCACTTTCGGGGGATTTTAAGTCATCCATTGGACCCTCCTTTCTCCATATGTTTTCTGCACGTTGTGTTTCCAAATGCTAATAGTCTCATGTTCACAGCAAAATCCCTCTTTGTGTTGTCACCAAACCTAGAACATCTTAATATGTCTGTACTTATCACACCTCTCTTGAAAGTTACTTATCTCTGTCTGTCATGAGGTTGCAAGCTTCTTGAGAGCAAAGCTCATATCTTATTCCTTTATCTCTTCATTGCAAGCTCACATTTATTATACATTGGATAAATAGGGAATCTTGTATTTCAGGCAGAGACAACAACATGAACAGAACCATAGAGGCCTAAGGAAGACATGTCCAGGGAATGGGACTATTCCAACATAGCCAGGGCATTGAGGATGTTGGGGTGGAAAGGGTACTGGGATAGAAAACTGGAGAATTGGGTGGGGGTAGATTATGTTAGTCTGTGACTGCCACTGTTAGAAATCTGCACTCTATTCTGTAGACAGTGGTGAACAATGGAAGACTTAAGTAAGACATAAGATTTTGGTTCTGTGTTTTAGAAAACAAACTTTGCTAGCATCTTTGTGTTAGACGACACCAAGGAGGGAGATTGGAGACAGGGAAACTAGTAGGAAGAGGGGAGCAGTAGAAGGAAAGATGCATCTGACAGTATGGGATGCTTTTTTTGTTTCTTTTTCCTGAAGCCATTCATTTTAATATGTCTATGTTCCTGAAGATATTTTGAGAGATATAATGGATACGAAACTTCGGAAACTGAATTAGGATATTTTATTTCAAAATGCACAGTAAAGTGTTCTTCGTAGGTCTACACACACACACACACACATACACGTATATTGTATTTAAGTATATCTTTGTTGGAAGATATCCTGCTTAAAGTTTTGATAGTTGTCATTAATTAAAAATTTGATAATTCTTAAGACTAGTTTTTTTAAGTACTCGTTTATTCATTTTTTTCTGCTGTATTATCATTTTCATTTTTATGTCAAACATTCATTTTCATACAGCCTAACATGTAGCACAAGTTTAAAGCTTTCCCCCATTGTGTGAGTGTGTGTGTGTGTGTGTGTGTGTGTGTGTGTGTGTGTGTGTTAGTCAAAGGAGATATGGCAGAATAGGGAGAAAGCAGGAAGAGAGAAGGGATTCGAATGAACAGGCAGAGGAATCCCAGTCTCATGCCGTTAAGGGAGGGTTCCTTGGGAAGGTTCTATTCTGGTCCTCAGTTTAACTTTCTGAGAGATGGTTTTGTGAGTTGACCCAGAAATAATCAGTATCTAAAATTCAGACAAATTATTTTAAAAAATTAAGAAACAGTAGGGGAAATTTGAACACTGATGTTTGATGGTATTAAGGAATTACTAACTTTTTAAAGGGATGACAATGATGTCGTTTTATGAGTCCTTTCCTTTGGAGATTAATACTAACACATTTTGCCAATGAAATGATGTAGTGGTTAGAATTTGCTTTAAATTGATCCAGGGGTTGGGGGAGTGGGCAAAGGTATAGATGAAACAAGATTGGCCATGAATTGATAATTGTTGACTCTGGAGCATGGGTTCATGGAGGTTCATTATACTTTTCTCTCTACATTTTGATACGTAATACTTTTTTTAATAAGAAAGAAACAAGGTTCAGGCAACTGATTCAGCTACCCAAACTCATAGATATTTGATTAATAATTTAAAATATAGCCATCCATCAGTTTCAACTATCTATCTGTCTATCTAATCTATTTATCCGTCTACCCACCTGTCTATAGGCTTTGGCTTATTTCAGAAAAATATTTAAAGTGATTTTTTTACAATTCTTAATGATTTTTGGGGGGTGAAGGAATTGAGAAAATGGCTTAAAAATAGGATAGGTGAAATATGCAAAATGCATGTATTGAGTTTCTGTACATTTACTAGAGCTGCATCATGAATTTGCTCATTAACTTCTTGGCAGCCCTTGCAAAACAAAGAACATAAACCGTTTTCTGAATCAGAGCATCATTTTCTAACTCTAGCTATCAAGTGATTTGAAATATACTCATGTAAATAGTTTGCATTGTTGCATCTTGAGACCTAATGACAAGGTATAAAAAAGTGGAGGGGAAAAAAAACTATTTTTAGAGCATCTACTATGCGTCAGGTATTATGCTAGATCAGACTTGTCCAACCTGCTGCCCATGGGCCACATGCAGCCCAGGACAGCTTTGAATACAGCCCAAAACAAATTCAACTTTCTTAAACCATTTTCAGATTTTTTTTTTTTAGTTCATCAGTTAGTGTTAGTGTATTTTATGTGTGGCCCAAGATAATTCTTAATTCTTACAATGTGCCCCAGGGAAGCCAAAAGATTGGACAGCCCTGTATGTGCTCATATACTTTATCTTTAATCTTTACAACCCTTACCTGTTAATAATAATTTTTTGCATTTGCTTTAGAAGATGTCTTTATAAAAACTTGTCCCCAAATTGTGGGCACTTGCAAATCCCTTCTGTACTTACTGCATTTTCTTACTACAAGAAAACAAAACAAAACAAAAACAGAACAATATATATATATATATATATATTTCTAGCATTAGTATCACACTTTAGTGCATCAGACAATAGACACTTGATCATGATTGGTTTGTAGAGGAGTATAATGAATTTGTTTCTATAAAGTTATCACAATTGTACTTATTCTCCATGTTTTCAACTTTTTATCCCAACATGTCCCAACCTAATAATCTTCTTCTGTCCCTAAAACTACTTTTGCTCTGGCATTCCTTGCTTGCCACAAAGAAGGGCAGCAAGACCCACCCAACTGCCTAATGCAGAAACCTAGACAGTCCAGGTTGCATTTTGGACACCTTCCTCACCTAAATCTTGTCCTCCTCAGTGTATCCCTCCTGGTATCCCTCTGTAGAACTTCTGTCCATCTTTACTGGCCCTGCCCTCAGTTAGCATTGTCCTCTTTAGCCTGACTGTGGCAACTATTCTTCCTGTACTCAGGCCTGCTGCCCTCCAGTATTTTCTGCCCAGCAGCCAAATGGATTTTCTGAAGCACAAGGCTGTTCATATCATTCCTCTGCTTAAATCCTTTCAAAGAAGTGACCTTCAAACTTTCTGGACTGTGACTCACCATAAAAAATAAATTTAACATCATGACCCAATACGCACATCTCTATCTATCTATCTATCTATCTATCTATCTATCTATCTATCTATCT
>NC_045440.1:74453787-74466851 GCF_002776525.5 Piliocolobus tephrosceles | reverse complement strand
TCTATCTATCTATCTATCTATCTATCTATCTATCTATCTATCTATCTATCTATAAACAAGTTTTATGTTTTCTGTCTTTTCCTATCCTATTCTATTTTGAGCTCTTTTGTTGGAAAAGTAGTGCTGGTTGGACCCCATGAAACTTATTTCAGAGCTAACTAATAGATGAGATCCTATGGTGTGTAAAGCATTGCTTTTTAGAATTCTTGCTGTTCAAAGGATCAAAACCAACCTCTGTAACAAGAGTGATGGGTCTGTCCGTGCTCTGCCACCTGCTCATCTCTGTAGCCCCAACTCTTCCCCTCCCCTCTGATGGCTCCACTCTCCTGAACCTCTTAATGTCCCTGAGTGGCACTACTCTCTTCCACTCCACCCCCACCTTCCCGGTTAATTCTTCCAGTTCTTCAATGTCACAGGAAGTGTTACCCTGCTGTTATTTATACAAAGCACTTATCATATACCAGCCACTATGCCAAATCCTTCACGTGGATTATCTCATTTGAGCTCCAGTTGCCAGAGTAGGTGCTTAGTAATACTTATTCAATGAATTAACTTCACATTATGCCCTGCAGTTGTTGTTTAGAACTGGGATGGTATACATGTAATATTCTCCCTATGCTGACATTTCTATGGTACTTAGAAGCCACTTCTTAGTCTGGCTGCTCTCACAAGCATTTGTCCCCATGTGTCCACTTGGCCTTCGGCCAGCAGGTTGTCTGTGGGTACAATGCCATGAAAGATGTAACCATTTCCTCAGATTTGAGAGGAAAGTACAATCTACACCCACCAGTGATCTGTGGGCCTTAGGATGAGAATGCGGTAAGATACTAATGTCTGCTTCAATATTTTATGTTGTTAATTCATTTTCATCAAGGGTTGTTTTTAAAGCCTAGTTTAATCTTGCATTTCCTATTATTAGAAGCGTACTGAATCAGACCATAAATGTTATACAGCCATGATCAAGGAAACATATATTTTTAATCTGATAAGGGTCATAATACAAAGTCATAGTACATTACCCATAATACAGAAAGTAAGTCAGTTGAAAAATAATGAATTTCTTTTGTTCTACAGCAGGTGAGTTAGAGCAATCCAGATTCTTGGAAACAGAATGGACATGGGTAAATACAGTATCAATTTCAGGTGACTGTTACCATTTACAAATAGAAATGACCCACAGCAAGTAAATAGTCCTTGAAAGAGCTTTGTAAGATAAAAATAATCCAAATGTTCTCGAGGCAAGAACTTCTATAATAACACCAGATTCATCTCAGCTAAATGTCCTCAGAGGTGTGTGGAAGGGCCTGATAAATTCTATTCTGGCTGGTCTGAGGTCGTTCGTGCTCCTCTGACAAGGTATGTTCTTGAATAAGAAAATAAAGGTGCCCATATAGCTCCCATTGGTAACAAGAATTTCCAATATAAGAGTATTCCATTTTTTTCAAGATACTGTTAATGTATTAATTTCTAAACTGGTGTTAGCTAATTTCTAAAAATCAGTAATTACTCAGAGCCACATAATTTATTGTCCCTGCTCTTTAGAAAATACGAATATCACAATGAAGTAAACATTTAGTGTCGTTACATTGTCAATTTTATATCATCTCTTTTTGTTGTTCGTAATTCTGTGAATCAACAACAACATGGAAGCCAGAAAGCTAGAATGAAAAGTAAATTGGTTTAGCAGTTAGGGAACCTGAATTCTAGTCCATATTCTGCTTTGGAATATTTGCATGGCCATACGCGCATATCATTTAACCTCTTTGGGTATCAGATTCCTGATCCACAAAATGAGGGAGTTAAAATCATAGCATGATTGTTTCCAAAGGGACCTTCTAAATTAGTATTAAATGAGACCCTGATCACATATCAGTAAGAAAATCCTTTGTTGACTTAAATAAATTCAATAGACCATTTTTATAGATTTCTTTCATACAGGAGATGTGAAATCTCTAAGGTTTTTAAGACATCTCAAAAATGGAACAAAATCCATATTACTAAAATAGCATCCACTGAATTTATAGATCTATTTACTGACTCCATGATTTACAGTAAGAGTAAAATACTCATTCATATATTCCGGGCCTCAGCTGCAAAGCCTCGAAGCAAATCAAGCTTCTGTGCCTCAGCTGCATCCTGATCTGTGGGAACAGGAGGTTTGAGAACAGATGGCCTCAGAGCACACGTCAAAGCAAGCCTAACTGAATCCTGCCAACTTAGAAGGCCGCTCCATTTTTTTAAAAAAACTTCCCACTGAAATACAATATATGGCAGAAAAGTGTACATCAGTGTACATTTAATGTATTTTCATAAACTGAACACACCTGTGTAATCAGTATCCTGCTCAGGAGACATGCTAGCCTCCCAGAAGCCCCCACCCCATGATCCCCTTCCAGTCACACCCCCTCCCCAAAGGTCACCACTGTTCTATCTCCCAACAACATAATTTAGTGGTGTTTGTTTTTATACTTTGCATAAGTGAAATCTTACTGTAAATACTCTTCGGTGACTCAATATTGAATCTGTTTTCTGTTTCTTTCACTCAATATTGTATCTGTTTATAGTCACAGGTTATTCTTCTCATGCCTGTATAATATTCAGTTATGTGACTCTCTCATAATTTATGTATCCTTTCTAGATTTTAGCTATGTTGAATAATATTGTGACATACACTGTTATTTTTTTCTTTTGGTGAACATGTGTACCCAATCCTATTGAGGAGACTGGCCCATTTTTTAAATGTTGCCTTTTCTGCTACTTTGGCATATAGGCTACTTGTCTGTTGGAAGATTAAAGAAAAATTAGCTGTATAAATATCAGAAGGCAGGGATAAACTTAAATTCAAACCAGTCTACTTTTTTTTCTTCTCCCCCTAAAGACACACCCATTAGGATGAACAGAATACACCTCCTCTACCTGAGGAGTGATGGAACAAAGCCTGGAGATACCCAACCATGAACAATGCTCAGAGATAGAAAGTGGTGGGCTTTGGTTTTGCTTTTCTTTGTCAATAGAGCAGCAGATTGTGAGTAGAAAGTGTTGAAGGTCTTTCCATTCTTTAGGTAAGATAAAGTTTCAGATGCACTGAGACTTTTTCTAGCGCTCTTTCCTTACATATCACAATAAGTCAACAGTAATTGCATGAAGTAACCCATCCCCCAAACTTGATCACTCAACTTTTATTTGCATTTTATAAGATGAAATATCCCTTTTATTACCCCCAGAATATTCAGTTCCAATGCATGTTGGCAGACATTTCAAGAAGAAAATGCCTGCAGACTCCAGGGACTTAATAAAGGCCTAACCATTTTCACATATTCCTCTTCAAGCTTCCCAGGTTTTGTGGTTTTCTAAAATTTTTTTATTTTATTTTATTTTATTTTTAACCATTTAGACCACATACCACAGCAAATTATTAAAGGATTTGTAGTTCAAAAACCACTCTTGCAGACAATATTTCATTGGTTGGTCTTAGCAACTCCCTGAGGTGGGCAAAAAGGTTATGTGGATCACAGAGTATATGAAAACATGACATTCTCATCTGCAAAGTGCCGCCCACTTGGAACTTATTCTTCTATGGATATTTATTATTTTCTAGCTGGAAATTTCCAACCTTCTTCCATCTCCTTTTTTATCACAATGTTCCTCTTCACTCCTCCCGTTTTCTGCCTGACATCCTTGGCATGAGCGTGAGGTGTTCTAATACTCAAAACACCTTCAGATCCACCTTTTAATTTTATTTTTTAGCTAGTGAGCACTTAATCCTTGTGATGGTGCTATATTAGGAGGTGTTAGACTAGGCAGTGGCTTGTCATGTGGCATCACTGGCAAATCCAAGCCTCTGGCCGTTTCTCTGTCTTCCAGGCCAGTGTTCAGATCACAAGACAACACTAAGCTGAGGGCTTCCGGGGGAAGAAGGTGCCAGTCCTCACACAGCCCTCTGGCTTCATCGCATATCCATATATCTGAGGTCTGCAAAAATGCCCAGTGTGCACATTGCTTGGACTTGAGGCGTGTGGATTTTTGTCCCATGTTCAGGCCATGTGACTAAGACCACATAAACTTGGATAGAATGATTCTTTTTCAAAACCATATTGCACAGCCATTCTGCTATGGATATTCTATCATTCGATTTACCTATACATTTTTTCCACAGAAATATGGTTGGATCTGGGATGCTCAAAGAGTCTTAGGCATATTTTCCTCAGTATACAGCTGTAAGTATTTCAGAGGTCACATATTCTCATTTAGACTGTAACATGCAGAACAGCACTGATGAAAGTCGCCGCTGCCCATCTGAAGTTGCATCAGCCTGAGTCTCAGGCTTTCTTACTGTCCTCATTGACTGCTCAGCCTGCCAGCACATAAATGCTGTAATTCACTAGTATGTGAAGAGTGACAGTTTTATATAAGCACTTCTTCCTCCATGCTGGCATGCACCTTGGCTATTGTGTGGAGTATTACATTTTTTTCTGAAATAACTTAAAACTGGGAAAAGATTCTGTGGTATATGGTTTCATTTCTTAAATTTGCTGCTGAGTCACTTCCCCTTCATAACTGAGCTAGTTTTCACCAATACCTTTAATTACATCAGTTCTTTTTAAATAAAGCTCATTTTCATTGACTTGCTCTCACTTAATGAATTCTTCTTGGTGAAACAGGAGCTTACCGGCACAACATATAAAACGACCCCTTAATACAGCCAGAGGTGGGTTGTGTTTCTCTGTCTCCTTTATCTATTAGCAGTGTATGTTTTTTGCTTTTTTAATGCTGAACCAAATCCACTGCAACTTTTATGTCTCTATTATATGAGTCAGCCTTACTTTATGAAACAGAATTCTTTAAAGTTTGTATATATGCAAAAAAAAAAAATTCTTTGGCATGTTGAACGTTATTTTAAATGGCACTTAAGCCTTGAAGAAAATTCTTTTGTAAAGCTGGTAATTATTTTATATTTTAAGTAATTATTCCCTCATTTATCAATTTTTTTATTGATAGTTTTCTAATAGCACACACAGTTAAACACCCAGGAGAAAAAAATAATATATTTTACTGAAAAATAAGCAAAGCAAAAGCATTTTTTGTAACTTTGGCCTGGTTTATGTGGGGCCAACTTTTCATTTACCCTTAATATATCCTCCCCCAGTTCTGTTCTCTCTACACCCACTCCCCTCCCTCAGTAACCATGTATAATTCACAGTTATATCTCCATGCTCATCATTAGGCCATTAGCGGCACTATTTTGATTGGGTGTTACCCAACTGTATAGCTTTTCATGAAGCCTTATTTTAAATGTAATGTCAGCTCTTCTTAGCACATCAGTTTTTCTTCTCATGTTTTGACAGATTTGTCCCTCTCCACCCAATTCTAGTACACTATCGCCCTGTCCTATCACACCACACACTGATGAAAGGCAAATCCATTCTGCATTCCTTTCCTGCACCTCCACTCCTGGGTTTTGTTAACAGGGTTAGCATTTAGTTCAGACAATGTAGGTATGTAATATCTGACAAATTTCAAGTGATCTGAAAGTCCCTCTTCCACTGGTTCTATCATACAATGAACTATTTAAATGCAAGTATTATAAGAGAGTGTTAACCTGCCTACATCTTAATGTGAATTTCTCTCTTCTTCTCCTTCGTTTTTCTTTTTTTTTTCTTTTTTTGATAGAGTCTCGCCCTTGTTGCCAAGGTGGGAGTGCAGTGGCGCGATCTCAGCTCACTACAACCTCCACCTCCTAGGCTCAAACGATTCTCCTGCCTCAGCCTCCCAAGTAGCTAGGATTACAGGCACCTGCCGTCATGCCCAGCTAATTTTGTATTTTTAGTAGAGATGGGGTTTCACCATCTCGGCCAGGCTGGTCTCACACTCCTGACCTCAGGTGATTTACCCACCTCAGCCTCCCAAAGTGTTGGGATTACAGGTGTGAGCCACCGTACCCAGCCTTTTTTTTTTTTTTTAAATTACAGAAGCAGGAATCAAGAATTAGAATCTGAGGTCGAGCACAGTAGTTCACACCTGTAATCCCGGCACTTTGGGAGGCCTAGGTGGGCAGATTGCTTGAGTCCAGGAGTTTAAGACCAGCCTGGGCAACATAGTAAAACGCCGTCTTTACTAAAAAACATAAAATTTTTAAAAAATAAATATTAGTGTGTGCCTGTAGTCCTGGCTACCTGGGAGGCCGAGGCTGGAGGATTGCTTGAGCCTGGGAGGTCAAGGCTGCAGTGAGCCCTGATTGTGCCATGGCACTCCAGCCTGGGCAACAGAGTGAGACTCTGTCTCAAAAAAAAAAAAGAGAGAGAGAGAGAGAGAATTAGAATCTGAGAAAATTAAATATAAGACAGTTGAGTTATTGTGGGAAAGAAAGAGAAAAAAATCCTTAGAAAATCAAGTTCACTATAAAGTAGCATTAGGGAGTAATGATTTAGAGGAACTAAAAACCATTAGTATTTGGGAAGGGGAGTGGAGGTTAAAGAGAAGACATAAAAAGCAAATGGTAATATCAGATGATGGAAAAGGGAGACCCTAAAAAGTAACTCAATCTCTACTCAGTTTTGCAGGAAACATGCCTATGTGTTATTTTTCCTAGAAACTAGTGGTGGCACTGCTTCAGTAATTTCTTACTGGGCTCTTCATGCCACTATCTGTATTATTTTTTAAAAAAAAATTTTTTTTAGAGGCAGGATCTCACTCTGCCGCCCAGGCTGGAGTGCGGTGCAAAGTGCAATCATAGCTCATTGCAGCCACAAGCTTCTGGACTCAGGCAGTCCTCCCACTTCAGTCTCCAGTGTAGCTGGGACTACAGGCACACACCACCATACCCAGCTAATTTCAAAACAAAAAATCTTTTTTGTAGAGACAGGATCTCGCTGTGTTGCCCAGGCTGGTCTTGAACTCCTGGCCTCAAGCAGTCCTCCCATCTAGGCCTCCCAAACTGTTGGGATTACAGGCGAGAGCCGCTGCACCCAGCCTCTACTACTTTTAATTTACTATTTAATTAGATTCACCTTCCCCAGCCTACTGCTTTGCTTTATTAGTCTCATAATCCCTTCTGTGCAGATACACGTGTGCTGTTGCTACCCTGTATTGGGTATTGTAGCCTATGTTGACTATTCCAAAGCTTTTACTAATTCTCTTCTGCCTTAAATTCTTCCCTTTATAGAGGCCAAACCAAGGGAAAAGTAAAACTGGGGATCTTTTTCCCAGACTCCCTTGCAGTCAGGGATAGCCACACGACTGAAGCCTTCCCAAGGAGACATGAAGACACATCTGCCTAGAAGCCTCTGAGAAAGCTGGCCAACAACCTAATCCAACCCTGAATGTAGTCATTTGAAAAACAAATCTGAATTCACTAGTGTAAAGAAGAGTTGATCCTCACCACATCCCTACAAAAGCATCACCTTTACCCACTGTTTAAAAAGAAACTAAGGTTCAGAGAAGCTGAGTCACTTGCCCAAGTCACAGAGCCTGTAGATTTTGAGAGACCTAAATCCAGGGCTTCTTGCTTCAGATGGATCAATCAGGCCCCTCCCACTGCTTGTGCTGCCTTTTGTTTACCCTTACATAAAACAAAAATATATCTGCACATTTAAAAGCCACATCAATTAGAAACTCCCTCATAAATCTGCTTAGCGGTTTCCCATATTTCCTGGGTCACAGTGTTGTTTGTGAAACAGCCTCGCTCTAATTCGAGGTTTAATCTGATTCTCCCCAGGTACCCTCTGTCTGGATTTTTTTTTGTGCGTTCTTATCCAGTAGCAGCCACTTGTTAATCTGCTTTTCAGTCTTGTTTTCCTCACCCACATTCTTTTTCCTTCTTGAATTGACTGTGGATAGAATCCACGCAGCAGCATTAACCCCCAGCCTGTCTTCTTTAGAAACAATAAGAAGTGGTTGTGATTCAGTGACCTCTCTTTTGCTGAATAGACCTCCTACCACATCTGTCCCCTGTCTCCTTACCCAGTCCTTCTGCTCAGTCTCTGTCCAGACACACTTTCCCAACGGACACAGGAGAAACAGGTACACCTTTTTCTAATAGCAGATCTGTTTAACCTGGAGGATAGAGCAGACATGGCTTCTTGTCTGGCTCTACCATCATTTAAATTTGGAGGCAAGTTATTGGTGCTCTCTGCCCCTTTCTTTTCCTATCTGTAAAAGGGAACAAACGATATCTTTCCCACCCCACCTTAGAGGGACAGTGTGAGAAGAACTAATCAATTATTAACTCAACTAATATTTAGTGGCTATCTACCATGGAACAGGCAGAGCTCTTGAAGTTGGAGAATCAAAGATTAGAAAGTGAGACTTCTGCCCTGAGTCCACTGGCAGAGATAGACTTGTAAATGGAAGATGTCAATTTATGGGAAGTGCTGAAAGAGGTGTGTGCATATTCTATAGGAGCTCAACAGTTCAGAAAACCTTCCTGAAGAGTTTATGTCTAAGGCCTTGAAAGACAAACGAGAAAAGGAGAGGAAGGCCATTTCAGGCATGGGAGACTGCACCGACAGGCCATGGTGGGCGCAATGGACAGTGGGCCTGGTGGTGTAGACCAGAGCCAGGCCAAGACTGGGTGGCTCCTGAGAGCTGGGGCAGTGCCACAACCATCTGTGTGTCCCTGACATGTAGCAAAGTGCCCAGCACCCAGAGAGGTGCTCAATAATGGTTTATTAAATGGTGAGTCAGTGGAGGGCTTACAAGAAGTCACATAAATATCCATAGCACAAAGTAGAAATTGGTGAGGGCTGTAAGGGAGATGTAGATAAAATGTTCCGGGATTCCAGTGGAGGCTCACATGAGGTGGGAGAGTGAGAGAGTGGGAAAGGCCAGGGCAACTCCACGGAAAGAAGCCTTTGAAACAGGCCTTTGAGGAAGGATGGTGAGATTTATCAGAGTGGCTTCTCCGTTCCCCCTTTTCTGTGTCACATTCTTCCATTCGCCAACCTCTTGACACTGGTTTAAGTTTACCTCCACCCCCTTTTTCTTCCTGGCTTCCTTCCTGGATTATTTCTTTCATCCTGCCTAGAAACCTTCATCCTCTCTAATAAGCCAGAGGGGAGAAAGGCGTTGCTCAAGCCCTTTCACCTCTCCTCCAGAGGAATTTTATTACAAAGACCAGGGATTATTTTTTTAAAGACACAGAACTCCAGTTTCTAGCCACATTAAAAATGAATAGAACCTGAAAATAATGAAGATGAGTGGGGAACTCCATGAGTCTAAAACCCAGAAAACCAGTTCTAAGAATGAACCATGGTATTTTGGCTTAAAGGAATGTAATGTATGGGCTGCCATTTACATTTGTGAGATCTACAAGTGTGCTATCCTAAAATGCAAGAATGTATTGCTCGTGTTCGATGCATTAGTCAAGAGTTTAAGATGAGAGCATCTGGGCATGACCCTACACCAGCATACACTGCCTTTGAAAACAGGGCTGAGCCAACATGGCGAAACCCCGTCTCTACTAAGAATACAAAAATTAGCTGGGCATGGTGGCGGGCACCTGTAATCCCAGCTACTCGGGAGGCTGAGACAGGAGAAACGCTTGAACCCAGGAGGCAGAGGTTGCAGTGAGCTGAGATCGCACCACTGCACTCCAGCCTGGGCAACAGAGCAAGACTCATCTCAAAATAAGTAAATAAATAAATGAAAACAGGGGTGAGAAATAGGCTGCAATAGAATGAAAGACAACAAGGGAAGAGGACACCAAGTCCTGTATGGTCTAATCAAGCAATGCACATGCACACGCCAGTGATCACACACAGTTACAAGAATTCCAGCCAAGCAAGCCAGTGATGGAGACACAGAATGATTGGTGTTTAGCATCAGTCACAACAAACTCAAAACGGTCACACCTGGGGAAAGTTAGGAGCAGAAAGAGGTTAAAAACACTCTCTTGTAAAAGCATAGAGGGAAGTTAATCATCCCAAACAAAAAATTATATGCAGCCACCCAAGCCTAGTTAGAAAGAGATAATTAGTTTGAAGACATAATTAAGAAATACAGTAATACATGAGGCATTCTAATACCTCTACTAACAAAGAAAATGAGTATAACATATTTTGTAGTCAAAAACTTTCCTATTAAATATAGAAATTAAGGATGAGGGGATATTCTAGGATATTGTAAAGGAACTGTGGTAAAAAATGCTGTTAAATACTTACTACGATATTATTGCATGTGCTAGAAAACACAAAATAGGCATCCAAAAGAAATGGAAATGACTCTTGAGCACTGAAGATGATACGCCAGCGCTATTCGGCCACACTGCCTCCAGGGCCGGGAAATTGAGGGGCCCAGCTCAGCTGTCAGTGTGGGCCGGGGTGGGCTCATTTCTCTTTCACCTGACTTCTCTCCTTTGCATTTTTCTGCTCTTTGATGTGTAAGACTGTCTAAAAACTCAAACCAAAATAAGTATTTTCTCAGCAAGAGTACAGAACATCATGTTGCTGTTTATTCTTATATGTTTTTTGGTTTCATACATAAATTATGCGGAGTAAATGGTGGCATCCTCTGTTGGGCAATGACCTCATTTTAGCTGTATCTTCTTAATATGATATCACAAAACAAACCCATGCCTCTAAAATTGCTTACAAGGAGTAGATCTTTAATCATTCTGAAAGAGATCGTTTTTATTTGCAGGTTGATGATATCGCTTCATGTAACCTCCCAACTTCCTTTCTGTTAAGGATGTTATTACCAGCTATATTCAATTTGGATTCCTTTTTTAATCTTTCCTTTGATTATTCTGTTTCCCTTTTTTTACATTTTGTTTTTGAAAGTTTCCTTGCATTTCCTGAAACCTTTGGAGTGTTTCAAGAGAAACATTGAGCTATTAAGGCTACAGTGTGTGTGTATGTGTGTGTGCACACGTGCACATGCGCATCTCTGTGTGTGTGTATTTAAATCCAATGCTGCCTGCGAACAAATGTTGCATTGTATATTATATGGAGCTGCCTCCTTTGCTTCTTGAACAGAGCACCTGGTGTTACTGGTTTCAAAGAATATTTCAAGATTGGCAGTTGGAGTCTCTTCATAGAAGTGTAACAGCGCTTCTCAGAAAGCTTGAAAAATGATATTCAAAGTGAAGGAGAATAGAGAATAGGTGTCACCCTCTAAAAGAACAGTAAGCAGCCGCAAGGACCTTCATTCAGAGATGATTCTGAGGGAAAATGGAGACTTCTGAGAACCAATTTTCTAGCTTGACATGAGCTTAGAAGACTGGGGAGCCTCTCAAAACTGGGTTCTGCTTGATGTATCTGCCAACCTGTTTCTTAGGAGCTGTGTGTAAAAAGACAAATCCAAAACAAACCAAACAAAAAACAGGGCCCTTTACTTCAGGCAATATCCTGGAAAAATTCATTCAAAAGCTAGAAATTGCTAGATTATCAGGCACATTGTAAACTATTGTCTCAAAATCCAAATTCTTTACTAAAAGGAAAAAATAGGTGTACTAAAGATGTTTCCTAATAAATCTGGCCTTCAGTGAGAAGAATTATGACGTAATAACACCCCTTTGAAGTCTTTTGTAGCCACCAACCCCGCTTCCTTCTCAGTACACACAAGGTGAACAAATCTGTGTGGAAGGTGAAAATGAAAGATCCCTCAAAGTCAGTTCCAGGAGACATAAGGTACTGTCCTTATCTCGTCCTGCATCCCACAACTCATGAATATTCCTCGTGGTTGCTCACTGAGCAGAAATCATTTTACAAAAATGAAATTTATTCATTCCAGATATAGGATAAACCAGGACCAGAGGAAATTACCTGTTTGAAAGCCTCCTTCCCAAATGAAGTAGATATACCTTGATTTTTTTTCTGAACGTTCTTCTCATAAAAGTAAGGGTCCAAATGTTGGAGTGCACATCAGTCAGTAAACCTGTAGCAAAGAGCATCAGACTAAGGCCTTGAGCACTTAGAAAGACTTAGCAACCTGAACTGTAACATTAGTAACATCAGCTTCCATAATCATTACGGTAATGTATTTTTCTGTAGTCTTTCTTATGAAGCAATATCCTTTATGAACAACTACTCAGAAATTCATACAGAAACCATATTTACTCTTCAGAACTGGCACACAGGAAATGAAGTAGATATGGGGAATACAATTTTTCTGGACAACATTGTTATAAAAGCTGTTTTTCATTTGTATTTCACCAGTTCGAGGCAGGTCAAAGAAAGTAAAAATAGACCAGCAAAAGTCCAGCACGTGCCCGTTGCCATGCACAAGGTCTATGGCCATTTTCATTCCCAAAGACCAGCATATTGCGTTGAAGGTACAAAGTCAGATAAAACTGGAAAGTGTTCATCTTGTCACTCTCTAGTAAGCGTCATAACTACTAAATAATTTGTCCATGATCACACAGCCAGGGGTCAAACCCAAGTCTACCAGATTCTGCTTCTCCACTGTGCCTCAGGAAGTGCCAGTGGGGAGGTGGGCAGGCAGGCATCCTGGAAGGAAGAAAAAGGGGCTTTCCCATTGCCTCTTCACGTGACTGCCTTCAAAGTCATTATTCTGCAAAAACATGTTCAGAGAAGGTTTCTTCACCATCATTGGCTACACCCTCTGGAATCCCATAGTCTTTGTTGTGTATACCCTAAAGGCACTCAAAGAAGTTGTCTTTTTTTTAATACCAGGTATCATAAAGACATTAAATTTGACTAAAGACACATATTTTGGCATATCACAATATAGTCAAGGCTTGAAGTGTGTAGATGCAGCAGGAATAAGGAAAATCTTTTACATTTTTTTTTAGGTTTATAATGTTTTATTGGCCAGGTGCGGTGGTTCGTGCCTGTAATCCCAGCACCTTGGGAGGCCTGGCAGGAGGATCGCTTGAGCCCAGGAGTTCAAGACCATGCTGGGCAACATAGGGAGACCCTTTCTCTATAAAAAGAAAAAATACAAAAATTAGCTGGGCATGGTAGTGCATGTCTGTGGTCCCAGCGCCTGGAGGGCTGAGGTGGGAGAACTGCTTGAGTCCAGGAGGCGGAGGTTGCGGTGGGCCATGATCATGCCACTAACATCCACTGAGTCCAGGAGGCGGAGGTTGCGGTGGGCCGTGACCATGC
>NC_045440.1:74361929-74453777 GCF_002776525.5 Piliocolobus tephrosceles | reverse complement strand
ACTAAAATCCACTGAGTCCAGGAGGCAGAGGTTGTGGTGGGCCGTGATCATGCCACTAAAATCCAGCCTGGGTGACAGAGCGAGACCCTGTCAAAAAAATAAAATAGGCCAGGCGTGGTGGCTCACACAGCACTTTGGGAGGCCGAGGCAGGTGGATCTTCTGAGGTCAGGAGTTCGAGACCAGCCTGGCCAACATGCCAACATGGGAAAACCCTGTCTCTACTTAAAAAAAAAAAAATACAAAAATTAGCTGGGTGTGGTGGCAGGCACCTATAATTCCAGCTACTCAGGAAGCTGAGGCAGGAGAATTGCTTGAACCCAGGAGGCGGAGGTTGCAGTGATCCGAGATCACCCCACTGCAGTCCATCCCAGGCGACAAGAGCAAAACTCTGCCTCAAGACTAAATAAATAAATTAATTAATTAAGTGAAAAATTTTTTTACTAGTAGATATGAACAAAAAATCATTATATATGGAGGGTGATAAAAGAAAAGATGGAGAGACGGGGTGATGTGGCAGGCGTGGCTTAGATAATCGAAGCAGACGAAGCAGGAAGATTGGATTGACAAAGGGGAAGAACCCAGGCAGAGCTTCTGGGAACCAGAGAGCTGGGGCCCTGGGTGTGGCCACATGGTTGGGCAGAGTCCCAAGTGCAGAGTTCTTGGGGACTGTCCAGTTCCATCCCTGCAGGCTCTGAGTTTGAGTTCCCCTACATTCCACAGATTGGTGAAAGCCCGCGGTTGCGTTCCTGCCCAGCTTCTGCTTCTCCCCACCTCATTCTCTCCCTCCTACACAGTCTCCGTCCTCCTCCTACGTGCTGCTGTGCTTGTGCTTATGCTCTCTGTTGGCCTCTTTGCTGCCACCAGCATGACATGATGCAAGCGGTATCCTCTCCTTAGCATGTGCATTTCATGCATAGGAGAAATGGTGTGGAACTTCCAAAGTCACCTCATATTTGCCATGTTACTTATGACTCTACAAGGTTTGTGATGGTCTTTCAAACCATAGAGGATGGCTTCCACTACTTATCCAATAAAGCATAGCTCAGGTATCATTTCCTGTATTACTCCTCTGAGCCCCATCTTCCACCTACCCACTTACTAAGGCTGGAATAATTATTACTGCTTTGAAACTAGCCCTTACTAGGAAATACTGAGATGGCCTGTAGTGTTTTCCTTCCCGCTTAGCTCATGACCTGTTTGTGATCTGTCGTGTATATCTGTGTAATAGCGAGAGCTACTATGTCCTGCACATCTCCTGTGTGCCAAGCACTCTGCTAAATACTTTGTGTGCATTGTCTCATTTGAGGATAGTCATTGAAGAAACTGAGACTTAGAGGGGTAAAGTAACTTCCCCTATATCTCCTAGCCAGGTTGGTCTGGCTCTACAGTCTGTATCACCACCCACTACCCAATACATGCTAAAGAACTTGGCACACAGTTACCTAGTGAATGTTGGTTGAAGTCAAATGAAAGAAGGAAAATAGTTGTGGAGAGAGGAGAGGAGCAGGCACACCTCAGAAACAGAAGCTCAGAGCTACAGTTCAGGCTCTCAGTCTTAAGCTGGTTCTTGTGTCAATGGCTAAACCATTGGAATGAATTGCTCTCAGAAGTGTATGAGAAATCTGAAGGATGTGACCAACCTACCATAAGATAATGTTAGGACAGCCTTAGAGCTCCTTGTGACTTTGGTTTGAAGAATATAAAAATAAAGCTGTGTATAGTGTCTGGCACTAAAAAATTATGGCTGTCATTCCAGAAGCAACTGATAATGTCTCTGTTGTCACCAAAATGGAGACCTCCAAAGCAACTAGAGAATGCACAAGACAGCTTGAGTCTAGAAGACCATGGATCTAAGAGTACTCAGAGCCTTAGCAGAGAACAAGTCATCCCTGCCGCTTAGGCATTTTCCCCAAAAGCCCAATGTAATTATTATTTAGCCATCCTTTACCTCTGTTGGGTACTCACATCAATTTCCAGGAAAGGTGAAAAGGAGTTTTTAAGCTAGGTATCATCAAATGTGTTTAAACTTGTTCAAAACTTCTCTCATCCCCTGTAGTAATTCACCATACATGTTTAACAAGAATTAAGAGCCCCCAAGTATTGAATCAGTAATTTGTGCTGTCTGTCAAATAATCTCTCTCTTCTAACCTGGAACAGATGACCTTGCCCAAACCACTTTAATCAAAACAACAACAACAATGCCCTCCCGCCCCCATTTTCTTCTAATTTTTGTTTGATTAAATATAAAGACCACAGCTACTCTGTAGCATCAAAGAGGCTAGAAGGAATGTTTTGCCAGACACATAACTTGTCAGGTACCTCAGGCTGAGACCCTGGGAATTGTAAGAAGACACAGATACATAACTTGAATTGCGTCTGAGCTTGGGTTGGCGGCCGCTGCTGAGTAGAGGGAGAGGATGAAGTGAGATCTGCTGACCTATATGAATGGTCTAATAGAAGGGGAATGATCCAATTAAGCACTGTCCTAGATTCCTCCTGCAGCATTCACTCTGATCTCCATTGTGTATTCACGGCTGGGGCTGGGGACGCAGGAGGCCCCAAGAGTCAAAGGAGCCGTGCCCGATAGGAGTTGCTCCTTCCAGAGACAGTGGCTGCATTGAGCAGATGAAGATGCTGGACCAAGGACAAGTATTCCTGAAATATGTTTTGAAAATTCCTGTTGAATGCATATATTCAGCAGCATGCCAGGGCCCTTAGTAACAGCCCGTTGGGTGTTGTGACAACAGCGTGGGTGTGATGACAGCAGCATGTGTGGGATGTGACGATATGTGGAGGCGGAGCTGCGTGAGCTTGAGGTTGGGTTTTAATTTCAGTGGGAGCTCTGCACATGGTAGGACTGCTGGTTGAGGTCTTCACGGAAGGTATCGTCTCAATGAGAGGCGACTTCACACAGGAGGCCCCACTTCCTGACAGGGTGAAGGGTAAAAGCGCAGCTCCAGAAACCAGAGTGCTTCCCAACTATGTAAAGTTCCCCTTTTAAAAAGTTTGGACGTTCAAGATGGCTCTCAGGATGTATTTAGGAGTTTCTGATTTCTATATGGAAAATGTATTCTCAAAGGCTATTTCTATAGACTGGAAAAGTATTGCAAATCTAATAATAAAGTGCAAATCTAATAATAAAGCCTATCCGAAATAGTCCATATTATCTGTATTCACTAGGAATTTATTCTTCATGTTAGAAGAGGAGCTTGGTTTTTTGGCTTCTCTTCTGTGACTATACACTCTCAAAGTAACAGCGTCCTTTAAATGTTATTATTCTGTTTCAAATTACGTCTCTGCGTTTACCTTAGTAATATAAAAACCTTGGCAGGTTAACACTAAAACAGCAGCCGTTAGTTGTTAAAGAAAAATGAATATAGGAAAGTTCTTTTTGAAAAAAAAACCTTAAGATGAAAATGTGATTACTTTCACGAAAGTAGGCTTCCATTCAATGAAATAATTTTGTCAAGTTATTTAGTCATTGTAAGGAGTTGGAGTGATTTAAATGTTTTATAATGCACTGTTGTTTTCCACGAAACTCTAGTGTGGCCCTGTTCCCTGGCCACAGGAATGTAAGAACTTCTTGGCAAATACCCTGACTAGGATCGGATGGGGCAATGTATAATTAATGTCAAGTGTCACTGTCCTTCTCCAGTGCCACCCACTGACCAGCATCAACTTCTTCCTGTTCTTTCTGTATTCAGAGCTTAGTTTACACCACTTTGGTTCCAAATATATCTGGATAACATGTTGATTTCCCCTTTGGAGAATATACATGACAAGAATCAGATTCATGTAACAAGAAGTAACTTTCTCATATCTTCGAATGGGTTCAGAATAAGCCAACGTTTAAAAAAAAAAATAAGCCAACATTTTTTGCAGTTAGAGATAATATTCCAGTTAGTGAATATTTTTTTAAAGAAGCTTCTATACTGTGGCTACTTTGGGGGTATTTTTGTTGTTGTTCTCAGTTTTTTAGCTTTCTCCTTGAGCCTCGCTTGACAAGTATTGGGAGAGAATGTCTGGCAACTGTTACTGAAACCTCAGGCTGTTTCTCTTTCTTATTTCTGTAAACTTACTAGACAGGATTAAGCCCAAAGAACTGATAAAGTAAAAAGGTGTTTGTACATTAAATGAAAGAAGGAATGAGAGTACGATTCCTGGATTTCTTAGAATAATACTGAACACGGATCAAAGTGGAAACCATGAGATTCAAATCCATTATCATGAAGCTGAATCGTCTAATGAGGAAAACCATAATGGTGAAAACCAAAATTCCAAGTCAATCCTAGGACCAATTTTATTTTATAAGTAAAGCTGAGAATTTTAATGAATTAGTTCTTCCTGTGAGTTTCCTGGGTAGGAAATTTTAAAAGTCAAATTTAGGAATGAAATTTAAGGGTAGATCTCAATGGGAGCGATATTCAGCAGGTTGGTGTTAGTGTGCCTTAGTATGCCCATACAGGTTGTTAAAATATTGAAATACTTCCATGTTGCCAATATCTGCTATTGGTAAGTAGCTATGGCCTTAAGTCCTCAGTATCCTCCACTAACCCCATGCCTAGGTCCCTCTCTTGAGACCCTGTTCACCTCCACAAGACCCAGCTACTCAAGGGGTCACACCCAGTGCAACAAGGGAGTATCTCAGGCTCTGCCCCAGCCCAGTGTGGCAATTAGTTCTGCTCGGTTGGTGCCCATGCACTCCCTGCCTGTTAGGTACTTTGCATATCATGCCTATCCTGATGAAAATTATGTGAATAAAAACAGCTAAAATGGGATACTTCAATGGAAAGGAAAGCCAGACAAATACAAATATTACACCAAAGAAAAAACTAAGAATGGTATTTAAAACCCAGATTTAAATAAATTCTGAGCAAAGCCTTAGCATCACAGGGACGTGGGAGATGTTCTTTTCCTCCCCCGTCTTTTTATTTTGGCGGCATATCTTTTTTGTACCATATCTCTTAGGCTGGAAAGTATAAAATGAAATTCCCTTATGACATCACCACCAATGGAAATATGAGAGGGTGCCTAAGCCTAAGTGGTTCATTTGGGATGAAGATTCAAGTACACATGTAAGAGCGTGGAGGCCACACAGCCCCTGGCGGCAGACATGTTGGCCCTTATCTGAATGGGGTCCTTGGGAGGCCTGCAGCCTCCAAGGGCCTGGGGTTCGATGCCAACCTACAGCCTATTGGATTGTTGATTGTCATGTAGACAGTAACATCTGAAAGGAGGTGGTTTTTGGTTGTAGAAATTTCTTTCTGTATATTTCTAAGCTGAGGTAGATCTCTTTAGTATTCTTGCCATTTTCCATTGGAAAACAGATATCTGACTGCACAGTCATCATTTCTGTCCCTTTCAGTGCCCTTGATGAGCTAGAAAAGGCCAGAGGATTATGAAAAAAATCTTAATTCATGGATATAATATGTCCTGAGGAAAACTCAACTTCAAACAATTACCAGTGCAAGTTAAAGATGTCAGGGCTAAAAGAATGTTTGAGTAGCAATATATTTATTGTATCAGAGAATCAAAGATTAGGGAACATTAAGAGACCTTGGTTTCATTTGGTAAATGTTGTTACTCGGTACACTGTGTGTGATTCACTACTCAATAAAATGTTGTGTACAACTCCTGGAATTTGTATCTAGCAGCCCCTGTACTGTTTCCATTTTTAAATAGATGCCCAAATGTGTTTGCGTATACATTTTTCCATACTTGAAAAATATGTCGTCATAGAGAAAATATCAGTGGCTCTAAACATAGAGAATGTTATTAGCCCCAGTAACCCACATAGGAACGGTAGGAAGAGAATATTTATCTGGTAAGACAGAATGCAATAGAAACTCCCCAAGACCTCCGAATATGGGCCCTATGCTCATTCCTGCCTCCACAGCAGGACTATTCTGCCCCCTCCCTTCCTGCCATGAGGAGCACCTGCTCCCTCTGCCTCCCACTTAGCAAACTCTTCCTCTTTCATGTCCATATTTCCAATTTCTTTACTTCTTCCTTGAAGCAAGGACTATATTGTACACTTAGAAGGTGTTCAAAAGATACCTGACTGAATGAATGATTGATAACTCTGGGCAGATTTCAGTTATTCTTTCTCCATGTAATGCAAGATGAGAGGTTCCATTTCTTACACTGGATTAATTTAGGCTCACCTATTTTAAAGCGGCCCTATTTAAAGTCTTCTATATCATCAACCGGGACCTGTTTTAAATAGACCACACTGTATATTTTAGATTGCTCTTTTGTGCCTAATCTCATGTGGCACATTTATTTATGCCCTGTTTGGCTTTTGGTTTTTAACTGAACAATGCTCCACAACAAGATAGAAACACATGCTGTTCACAGATCTGAAGATTTTCAGGGTATTTGTCTCGCTGCTGAGCCTGAGTCTGCCCACTGGAGAGCATGTCCCATCGTCATTCATTTGTGCCAGTACATGGATCCTTTCTGACATAGGCCTAGACATTTAACCCATCTTCTTAAACTCTAGAAATAGCCAGTGAACTTTGATTTGAATGACACACTCAGACACTAAGCCTCAGCTTCTCATCCATCCACCTGTCCATCCGTCCATCCATCCGTGCATCCATCCGTCCATCCATCCACCCATCTCATATGTATTGAACATCTACTATGTTTTAGGGTCTGTGTTGGGGCTTGGTCATGGCCAGGTGGTATACAGAGACATGTTGTAGTCTCATATATCGGTGTGATTAAAAAAAAAACTGTAACAGATATATGGGCAAAGCATTCTGGAAGTGCAAAGGACAGACACAAAATTTGGGGAGCACTTTAGGGGAGGAAATGACGGTGGTTTTTCAGCTGAAGATAAGAGGGTAGGGCCTTTTAAGGATAGGGAATAACCTCAGCAGAGGCACAGAGCACCCCTGGGCCTGTCTCTGGGGGTTGTGAACATACCTCGCACCCCTGGTTTGGGCTGCTCTGGCCTGCCCTGAGCTGAGGCTGCCCCAGAGCCCAATGGGGACAGGTGCCACATTCTCTCTAGGTCAAGGGAGGTCTGCTGTCAGTGTCTGCTGCAGCAACAGTGAGCCTCCTAAACACGATGGCCTTTGACTCCCAACCTGTACTCCTGGCTCCCAAACCCTCCGCCCTGGCCACACAGTCCCTGAAAGAGTAGTAGTTTGACCAGAGACCAAGTAAGTTGCTAAGTTCCCCAAATCAACCTCACAACCTCTCCTTCCTGAGCTTTTGCAAGTGTAAACTTCCCTACCATTAGATAGCTGTGAGTCAGAGCCAGCACAAGCAGAGCAGGCAGTAGGCTTTGTGACCTGCACCTTTGTATGAGGAGATGGGATCCAGATGGCCCTTCTGCCTGCACCAAGGCATGTTTGTGGTAAGCTTGCACGTGGTAGAATTCTAGGGTCATGCCGCAAACACTGAGTAGGATGAACTGGCTAAATGTTTCCATCTCCAGTTGAAGCTGAATCCTATCTCTAAGCATGAGCTGGGCTTGGACTCCAAGGTCCTGCCTAAACCACCTCTCTCCTAGTGGTGGGAGGACCACTCGACGGCTCCGCAGCGATCACTTCCCAGATCTGCATAGGCTGCAGCTCTCACTGGACAACCATTGTCCTGTGGAGGGGCACAGTCCCACTGTGGCTTTACTATAAAGTCATTTAAAGCCATGATCTGTGTGTGTTAATATACGTCTACAGACCATACATATTAATTGCTGCTTAAAAGAATGCCCTCATTAGTCTTTTCCTTGCCTAATACTCTTATTCTTCTCTCTTTAAAAATAAGAAAATGTAAAATGCCATTCAACTGGAAGATGTCATCATGGTCTGTTATTGCTATTTCTGTGTTGAAGAAGAGAGTGGATGGATAAATGATTGGCATGTCCTGTTGGGACAGAGTGACCTAGGACCCCATTCCATCGATTCCTAATCTTCACTGCCCTTGTCTGTTGCCACCTCTGATTCAGGGACTGAGAAAACATCCCTCCATACAGATACACAGATCACAAAAAGAAGTCTCTCAAATTCAGTTTTATGGTAATATTATCAAGAAGCAAAAGTAACTACATGAGTTGAAGGTAGGCCCACTTAACATTGTAAAAATTAGGTTATAGCTGCAAGTGAAATCAGCAATCAGATAATCCAAGAAGAAATATAATTCTTCAGGGTTCCACAAATTTTAAATTTGTCCAGTTGGTGTCATATCACAGTTACTGTTTAATATTTTGGCATGTGTAGCAAAACACAGTTTTATGTATGTGTGGCATTTTAAAAACTAACAAACTAAAGTGCAGAATTCATGACTGCTAGATTGGGGAACAGAATTCCTTTTTTACAGCTTGCTCTATTGAGAAATAATTTTATTAACCTCCATATTCATTAAAGATAACTGATTTTTAAATAGTCTAATATTCTGAGGGACTTTTTTGTGAAAAATGTATTTAGAATTAGGTGATCTTGAGTAAAAGGAACACACATTTAGTAAAAGTGCACATTTGTTTCCTGGCTACACAGACATGCATCCGAGTGACAGCCTGAAGCTCAGCCCTCTGGAGTGGAGTGGCTGCTGGAGCAAGTTGTCACTTCAGAGAACTGGCATCCTCACAGAGAGAGGGCTACACTGACCCACACCCAGGAATTTGCTTTCTTAAAACAAAACAGATACATGCCTGATCAGTAGCTTTGTATCTTTTTCTAAAAAAAGATGTTATTTGTGTTGCCAGAGTTTAATTTCTTGTTGGTATAAAAATGAAAACAAAAATCTATCTATCCTAAGAAAGTAATTGCCTCTTAAAATTTTTTTTTTCTCCTTCTTAGTTCTAAAAAGAGATATCTATTTTCAAACTGGTTTAGCTACTCAGGCTTCAAAGCACCTAAGCACTTGTGCCAATTTTCACCAGTTTGGTTTGGGTAGGTAACAAGGTGCCCCTTGATTTTTCCCAGACAGCTCTTAGAATCTAGAGTGTGTTTGCCGAGTATATTTGCACATTCGGTGTCTGTATAGAGTGTAAATGATAGGCATACTGAGCAAAGAAATGGGAAGATGTGCTTATGTAGTCGTTGTTTGTAACATCAAATGATAGCTTTTACATTCTTACTCAAATTCGCGTGTTTGGGATTGATAATTGCCAGTTCATGAATATACAGCATAATATTTTATATGCTACTACAAGTGAATTTTGCTTCTACGGAAATGCGGTTTCCCTTTAACAATAATTGCCAATCTCTTTTTAAAAAAATCACAGGTGTTTCTTTTGCTTGTTTCTTTGTTTCTTTTTACTCTTCTGCTTTGTAATCACATTTTAGAGGTGAAATCTAGAGGTGAAATCTAGATATTTTTTGTTAAGAAACCTGCAGCTGCAAGTCTTATCTTTGAGAATTATTCCTACTCTCTTTCAATGTCTCCTTGAAGACACCGAGTCAGAGTCATTTACTAGCCACAAATACAAAATGCATTAGGTTTTAACAGCAGATCTAAATTAAAAACTCAGTAACGTGGAACAAATGGACCCCTAGTTCATTTCCAAACTAAAACCCTAGTTACATTTTATTGTTTCTAAACCTTTCTTACTGCAAACCATCAATCCCCTGACTTCCTTCTGGCTCGTTGGAGCTTTGAACTGTACCTTTACGGTGCTATAAATTAGCATGTCACTGAGATACACTGTCATTTGCATTAATTTCTTTAGAGTCGAGGTTGTCTGTCTTTGAAGACATCTTTACAATACTTAGAATTCGCTCAGAAAAGCAATGCCCAACTAAAAGATGTAAAACATAAATTTAAAAAATATGTTTTGGCTTTTATCTCAGGATGGAAACTAAAAATGGTCAAAGTTACGTGTGCAGTTCTGTGATCCAGAACTCACATTCTACTACTTCAGTGTTACTGCTTAAGGCACAGACGTTTAGTGACAGGAAGGAGAGGGAAGAGCACAGCCCTGCTCTCACCCACCTTAAGACAAGGAGCCATTTTAAAGATATTGTTACAGGGGGAAATGGCCAGGGTCATAAAATTGTCAATGAAATGCACTATCATCAGGCTTTCCGTGGGATGCATGGCAGGAAAAGCAAAAGGTCTCAGCCAAGGGGGACAGGGCCCCTCCAGCACTGGGTGGGCTGGGCCCAGGCAAGGTTTGCGAGAGTGGCCCTGACCAGGCGCTGCAAATGGCCCCTGTGAGCCTCCTCAGAGCAAGTGTGCAGCAGAGCCCCTCTGTCCTCTGTCACAGAGCCGGGTGTCATGATAGGGAGAGAGAGGGGTAAGAGAAGAGGCAGTGGATAATTAGAGGGAGCCTCTTGAGAGAAAAAAGAAAACCGTCAGTTCCTCCCCTGGGAATCTGAAACACTAGAAAGCGAGCCCCTGGATGCATCGGGAGCTGTCTGTCCAGGGTGGCACCTGTCTGAGGGACTGTGTCTGCCCTGGTCCTGGCTCAGCCCTGCACTCAGCTCCTTGCTCTGCCTTGCTCCGCCTTGCTCCATGCTGCATCCTGCAGAAGGTGATCCTTCTGTGGAATTTGTTTTCCAACCTTCAAAAACAAAATTACTTGGGAGGGTAAAAGAAAACCAAAGCCTTCAGTCCTTGGGCGGCATGCCACCAAACTCCTTTAACTCCAGCTTTGGGTTATTGTGTCCCTTTGAAATAGACACGGTTTGGGTTGAACCTGCACTTCCTAGCATCTGCAGAAGACAAGGAAGAATATACTATTTTTAAAAGGAACATTCTGGAAAGTGTACAAAACCTGATCATTAAAAAAATAAAAGCCAAGCCCTCAGCTGCACAAACAGCCCTTGTTCTCCTCCAGCAAGGTCTGTCAGGAGTGCCCACCTTCCTTGCCCTGAGAAGAGCAATTAAGGAGACCAGGAAGCATCGCTGAGTTGGTCTGCTCTCTCTAAAGCCTTTTCAATCACCTCCTTTGATCTAGTTGCGGGGCGAGGACGGCGGGGGGGGGGGGGTTGGGGGAGAGGAATGAGGGGGTAGCCCAGCCTGCTTCATGCCTCAGCCGTATTTGTAGGCACTGTGTTAGAGAAACGCTTTCTCTCTCTTAACATATTTTTTTGAATCTGAGTGTACACATCTGTCTTTATACCCAGCCGCTTTTCTGGCCCCAAACAAGTTCTCTGTGAGTTTCCCCAACTGAGCTCAGTGGGATCTCTGTCAGCTGCAAGATTTATGTCATCTTGTCCAGTCCTGAGAACTGTTCCTTCAGCTTTTCACATCTGGATCTAATTGGAAAGACATTAAGTGCACTGGAAAAGCATATTTTAGGGCAGTTCTTTATAGACACCCCTATTAAAGAAGCTAACGGCTGTAGGTTCAAGTGGGATGAGCCAAGACAACATCTCAAAAAGTAGAAAGCACAAAATTATGAAAGAGCTGCTGGAAATGAGAAGGCCCTATTCAAGGATTACGTTTATAGGGTTGCTTTGGGAGAGAAATGTGGCATGATGCCTGCCAACTACAGGCTTTGCCAGCAGCGTGTGGGATCAGCACACGGATAACTGGGTCCTTCGGTGTTTGTGAGGACGGATTCCTCCTGGGCCTGGTCTCCACATCCTCAGGTGCTGGCATTAGGGTGTGTATACACAAACATCCTAAAAGAGCAGGAGGGTGGCTGGTAACTACAAATGTCGTCACCTTCTTGCCTCACTGTCTCCTTTAGGGCAACCACACCCTGAGATGTCTTGATACATAACAATAGAAGCATCTAATCAGCTTGGAGCAAAAACAGCACACACACTTGTGTGACTTTAGCAAAATCTCTCATTCCCTAGACTTCTCCTGGTTTTGCACACATTGTTAGGTTTCAAATAAACACACCCAAGATTGAAGGCAGAGGGTAGTTGAGATAATCAGCATTATACAGGTTTTCAGACTTGTGACTTGTGTTCAGAAGGATGATGAAAATCAAAGAGTATTTGTCATCAGAAGAATACTGATACTTTGCTTTTCTTTACCTGTATTATATTTTGAAGCCCTGAACTTTCCAGTTGCTCCAGAGCAGTTGAACTTCTTTGAAGTCCTAGCCCCCAAATATCTTATTACTAGAGGATAAAATGAGTCTTTAGTTTCCTCTCCTTGGACTCCACCTCATCTCATCCGCAGCTTTGGTTAAACAGGGATTCTTAACCTTTTTTGAGCCATGGACTCTTTGGCAATCGGGTGAAACGTATGGACCTCTTCAGAGAAGATTATTTTTAAACTACATAAGACAAAAATGCGTGCAATTTCCCTAAGTTATGTCACATACAACTATCACAATATTTTGAAAATAAGTTTTTGCTATAGTCATAAATGTGTTTAAGACATGGGCTAAAAAGATCTCCAGTTGGTTTAATAACTTCTAATATACATCCAATATTTCCAATACTGTGCCTAAGAAGTAAGTTTCTGTTACTTATTAATATGTTGTTTTAAATGTCTAAATTCATAGAGGCCCCAAATCCATGCACCCAAAGTTACCCACCCTGGGTTGGTTTGAAGGCCATTTGGGCTGTCTACTGATCCCTTGCCTCTGCCAGCCGGGCATATCCTGCCGCCCTTGTCCAGGACTGCATCTTGGAAGGTATCTGGCCCTCCCTGTAGCCCTGTGGGGAAGCTGCTGCTCCCTTCTGAGTCTGCAGAAGGCGCCTAACGGGCTGGGTCCAGATAGGGACCCTCTAGAGCTCCTCCTGCCAGAGGCAAGAGTAGTGAGGGGGCTCCCTAGGAAAGACCTCGCTCCGACTCGCCCCCACCCTAAGCCCTCCTGGGCCTCAGGAGTCCAGAGAGCCAACCAGCAAAAGTGGTTGTAACAAGGAGGGGGTAGGCTGGTGTAGGAGCTTAGTCAAGAGGGAGCTTAGTCTGTCCTGCAGGCCTCTTGCCGGTCCCACTGCCCACCCAGCCACAGGGCAGACAGGCCTTTCAAAAACAAATCTGAGCTCGCTGCTGTGCTGGTTCCAGTTGGTGCCTGGGAGAGTCTGTGCCCCTCGAAATGACACAAAAGCCTTGTTATGGGCTGGATTGTGACCCCACCTCTGTAATTCATCCGTTGAAGCCTTAACCCCCAGTACCTCAGAATGTGGCTGTATTTGGAGATAAAATCTTTGAAAGAGATAAAGTGGCGATGAGATCATAAGAATGGGCCCCAATCCAATCTGACTGGCTTCCTCAGAAGAGGGTATCAGGACACAGAGCAGCCAGGTGTGCTGCCCGGAAGGAAGGCCCTGGGAGGACGCAGCCAGAAGGCCGCCACCTGCAGGCCAAGGAGGGACCCATCCTAATGCTTGCTCTTGGACTTCCGGCCTCCAGATCCCGGAGAGCACCGGCTGTTGTTGATTCAGTGGCGGTCTGTGGGATGTGCGGCGGCCCCAGCAGATGCTTGCGGCCTAACTCGCCTGGCCCCCGCCCGAAGGCAGCTGTTGCTGGCCCACGCCTCTTACCTGGCCCGGCCCTGCCCCCACACCTTGCTCCTGCGCCGGGGGCCGACTCCAGCTCATCCTTGAGGAAAACCCGGGCTGCCCCTAGTCCAGGAAGTCTTCCCAGCCCCGGCCAGGCTGCAGGCCCCTCCTCAGAGCACCCGCTGTCCGTGCGCACGTGGCGGTGAGAATATTCCCGCGCTCTGCACTGGCTCCCAGCACCCAAGGCGGGGACCGCTGTCCACCTGGGTTCCCACAGTGCAGGCACGCGGCGTCCCAAAAGGGCGGGGTGAACACACCCCGAACCATCCCTCTGCTGGATTGTCCTTGCTCTGTCCACCAACTCTGATTTGGGAAACAGATAACCCGGGTTCAAGGCCAGGTGGGTCATCTCCCAGCCCTGTGACATGGATGAATCGCATGACCTCACTGAGACCCCAGTTTCTGAGCAACTGTGAGCTCAGGACCAGGTCAGTGTCTCTCAACCCTTTTAAGACTTGTGTCTCCTAGCCGGGCGCGGTGGCTAACGCCTGTAATCCTAGCACTTTGAGAGGCCGAGGCAGGCTGATTGATTGCCTGAGCCCAGGAGTTCTAGAACAGCCTGGGCAACACAGTGGAGCCCCGTCTCTACTAAAATACAAAAACTTAGCTGGGTGTGGCAGCGTGCGCCTGTAGTCCCAGCTACTCGGAAGGCTGAGGCAGAGAATTGCTTGCACCCGGGAGGCGGAGGTTGCACTGAGCCAAGATCGCATCACTGCACTTTAGCCTGGGACAAAGCGAGACTCTGTCTCCAAAAAAAAAAAGACTTGTGTCTCCTTTTAGCAAACGTCAAATCCTATATCCTTCTTTCCCAAAATGATCCCTGACCCATGAATTCCTTTAAGCCAATATGCTTATGCCAACATTTGCTTTCTCTAGTTTAACACTCGTGGGTGCCTGCAGCTGGGAGGGAGAGGAAGCAGTTTAGGCAGGTCCATTTTAGGATTTTGCCTGGGGTCCTCCTTGGGAGGGTCCAGTCACTGTGCACCCGGGTTAGTCCAGTGTAAAGTCAAACTAGAATTGTTTTGGGAATGGGTCAGTGGTGGAAACGAGGAAGTGAAATTGGAAGATGTTGGCTAAAAATCCCATCGATGGATGCCCTAGCCAGTGTGTGTGGCTTAAAGGGAAGGGAAGACCAGCCCTGCTGTCGCTTTCCAGAAGGGTTAAGGTAGATCCTCTCATGTTAAATTATCTCACTTCATTTCCTGATAAAGATGAAGTGTCCCCTAGCCACCCAGAGGCGGGAGGAGAAGGAAAACTACTGCTAACTTTCTGTCAGCCTGGCCTCCCCACCAGTGCAGGTGGGAGGCGCCCTGGTTCTTCTACGGGGTCCACCTCGTGGTCAGCGAGGGTCCTTTGGGTCCCTTCCCTTCCAGGCCCTGGGGATGCAGCTGCCCTCCTGTTCTCTTTAAAGCTGCTTTTGCCCACAACTTGTTACAAATTTTTAAGAAAGCAATTTGACATTATCTATCAAAATCCTATATTTGTCTTATAGATGTAGTATTTGCACAAAATGTTTGTAAAGGAATATCCATTGCAGCATTTTTGGTAAGAACTGGACACAATCTAAATGTTTATTATTATGGGACTGATTAAATCAATTATGGCATAGCCGTACAATGCAATGCCATGCAGCTATTAAAAAGAATGAGATAGAGCTGTTTATGGTATCTTGAAAAGATGTCCAAGATGTGTTATTATTATGTGGAAAAAAAAAAAAAAAAGTTGCAGAAGAATTAGCATAGTGATTCCATTTGAGGAAAAAAAACAGAAGTCCATATATGTGTATATAAGAATATAACAGGCTGGTTGCGGTGGCTCACGCCTGTAATCCCAGCACTTTGGGAGGCCAAGGCAGGCTGATCACGAGGTCAAGAGTTCGAGACCAGCCTGGCCAGTATGGTGAAACCCTGTCTCTACTAAAAATACAAAAATTAGCCGAACGTGGTGGTGCATGCCTGTATGTAGTCTCAGTTACTTGGGAAGCTGAAGCAGAAGAATTGCTTGAACCCAGGAGGCAGAGGTTGCAGTGAGCCGAGATCTTGCTGCTGCGCTCCAGCCTGGGTGACAGAGCGAGACTCTGTCTCAAAAAAAAGAATATAACAAATAAGATGCACACCACACCTGACTGTTCATAGTAGTTATTCTGTCACATGAGATTGGAATTGATTGAAGGGTGAGACTATATGGGGGACTTTCCTTTAACATTTAGATATTCTTAAACATTTTACAATGAGATTATTAATTTTAAAATTAAAAATAGACACAATGGCTCATGCCTGTAATCTCAGCACTTTGGGAGGCCAAGACAGGAGGATCACTTGAGGCAAGGAGTTTGAGACCAACCTGGGCAATACAGTAAGACCCTGTCTAAAAAAAAATTAAATTAAATTAAAAATGTAAAATACTGTTTTTCCAAAAGCACAGTTCTAATTTTGTTCTTGTCTTACCTTGCATTTAGATATAATTAGACATTCACAGAATGTAGTAGAAATAGTACAGAGAGGTCCCACGTACTAATATTACAGAGAGGTCCCACGTACTCTGCAGACAGTCTGTTCCAGTGGTTACATCTCACTGACCTGTAGGACAGTACCCAAACCCAGAGATCCATATTAGTAGAACACATGTGTTGCAGTACTGTTCCATTTTATCACGTGTGTAAGATTTGTGCAACCACTGCAGCGATGGAGATACAAAACTCTTCTGTCACCATGAGGCTCTCCCTCGTGCTATCTATTCTCCCTTCACCCCTACTTCCCCACCATCCCCAACCCTGGCAACCATGAATCTGTTCTCCATCTCTATGCTTTTATCACTATTAAAATGTTACATAAATGGAATCATAATAGTGTGACTCCTTGAGATGGACTTTTGTTCACTCAGCTTCATGTCCCTGCGGTCCATCCAAGTTATATCAATAGTTTGTTCCTTTTGATGACTGAGTAGTATTCTATGGTATGGATGTACCACAATTTGTAACCCATGTTTAGGGATATTTTGGTTGTTTCTAGTTTTGTGTACAAGTTTTTGTATGGATATAAATTTTCATTTCTTTGGAATAAATGCCCAGGAGTATGATAGCTAGGTTGTATGGTAAGTGTATGTTTAGTTTTGTATGAAACTGCCACACTATTTTTCCAGAGTGGCTGAGCCAGTTTACAGTCCTATCAGAAGTGGCTAAGGATCCAGTTCCCCCGACTCTTCTCTAGCATATGGTGGTGTCACAATTTTTTATGTCAGCTGTTTTAACAGGTGTATATAACATGGTCTTAATAGCTAGTGATATTGAGCATCTTTTCATGTTTGCCATCCGTAAATCCGGTGAAATGTCTGTGTCCTTTGCCCATTCTCTAAATGGATATTTTGTTTCCACTGTTGAGTTTTGAGAGTTCTTTATGTATTCCAGATACTGGTCCTCTGTCAGATATGTGGTCTGCGAATATTTCCTCGCTGTTGTAGTTTGTCATTTTCCCCCTCTTATCGAGTCTTTCACAGAGCATAAGTTGTAATTTGATGAGGTCCAATGTATCCATTTTTCTTTGATGGTAATTGTGTTTTAAAAAATAAAGCTTAACATTTTTGTTTTTTGTTTTGTAATTTTGCACGTTTTTGCTTTGTAATTTTGTTTTGGGGGTTTTGTTTGGTGTTGTATGGTTTTGGTTTTGTTTTGGTTTGTACTTTCGTATTAAAAAAATGAATAAGGGACTGTTGCCACCATCTCCTCCTTAGGATTCATCTTCCCCCAGCCTGACTGCAAAGTGGAGTGCAGCCCTGAAGAAACCCCTTCCTCTGTTGTCCCTGAATATTCACACGGGGGCTATTCCTGTTTTAAGTGAAACAAAATGGAAACAGAATAAGATTCTGGATTTGTCTAAAGTTCTATAGTCCTTCTCACTCACCTGTAACTTCTGACTTCCTTCTTGGCTGATAAGGACATCTGGTTCAAGTTTGGCTCTCTTTTTATTCTTGAGGTTGGGCTTCACTAGAAACCCTCCACCCTATTCTTTGTCTTCCAGGAATGCAGCCTCCCCGTTTAGGCGCTCCTTCTAAAGGAGGTGAAGGGTGTGAGGACGCCTTCCTCTGAAGGCTTCTCCTAGCTTGAAGACACAATGAAAGTTAACAAAGGATGGGTCCCTTGCCCACTGTTAGCATGTGCTCCCTGTGTCCTCTGGAAGTGTCTTCACAGGGAGGCCATCTTGAGGAGGGGAGAAAAATGCAAGTATTTCTTGGCAATATTAAAACACAGAACACCAGTCTTAACATCGCCAGGTCACCATGCTGGGCTTTGTGAGCCAGGCAGCCACATCCACTGACTACAAATGGAGCATTAACTCCATGCCAGCGTTAGTGTTAAAGATACCGAGATACATAAGACCTAACTCCATCCTGTTCTAGGAACTTACAATTTACCGTGGGGGATAGAACAGAGATTCCTCAGCAAGTGAGTACAATGCCATGGTACCACTTGCAGTAGAAACTAATTACTCACACCTGCTTCCTCAGAATTCTCAGCTCACAGTTACACTACTCAGCCTCTCATGGAGTTAAGTGTGGTCGTGTCACTGGGTTCTGGTCAATGGAATACGAAGGCTTTCTTTCCTATTTATTTATTATTTATTTATTTAATAGATAAATTAAATAAATAATTTAATTTTGCTCTTGTTGTTGCCCAGGCTGGAGTGCAATGGTGCGATCTCGGCTCACTGCAACCTCCAACTCCTGGATTCAAGCGATTCTCCTGCCTCTGCCTCCGGAGTAACTGGGGTTACAGGTGCACTGCCACGCCCGGCTAGTTTCGTATTTTTAGTAGAGACAGGGTTTCTCCATGTTGGTCAGGCTGGTCTCGAACTCCCGACCTCAGGTGATCTGCCTGCCTCGGCCTCCCAAAGTGCTGGGATTATAGACATGAGCCGCAGCGCCTAGCCATCACTCTTCATTCATAATATCCTCCTATGCACTACCTTCCATTTTATTTTCTCTTCCATTGGCTAAAAGGAGAGGAACATAATGCTAGTCTAGAGGGGAGCAGAGTCACAAGATGGAAGGAGTCTGGGTCCCTGACTGACTAGGGTCTACTGCCCAGGAACACCCACTTGGGCTTTCCATAAACATTGAGATTCTGGAGTGTTTGTTTAGCAGTTACTAATACTTTAATCAGTATCCAGGTCACAGAAATCACAAGTCACTACATTTTTTTTTTTAAGAGACAGGGTGTCACTCTGTCACCTAGGCTAGAGTACAGTGGAGCAATCTCAGCTCACTGCAGCCATAAACTCCTGGGCTCAAACAATCCTCCCACCTTAGCCTCCTGAGTAGCTAGGACTACAGGCACATGCCACCACACCCAGCTAGTTTTTATTTTTTAAAGGCAGAATCTTACTATGTTGCCCAGCCTGGTCTCAAATTCCTGGCCTCAAGCAATCCTCCTGTCTCGGCCTCCCAAAACATTGAGATTATAGGTGTGATATGCTGCACCCAGCCTCTGCTTTCTTTCAAATCTAAAAAGGCTTTATTGAGAAGGTGCCTGATTTCCCTTGGGGCTCATCCCACATTACATCTAGACACTATGAGTACTACTTACATTTACAAATTAGGATATTGCCTTGTTGCTTTCTGTGCGTGTATTCATTCCTTCATTTTCCTCCTTTGAAATGTCATTTTACCCTTACTTGGCTAATAATACTAGCTATACAAAGCACTCAGTTGCATGCTGCCAAATTCCAAATAGCTTATTGCTTTTAGAAACCGCCTCCCCCTCTGACTTTCAGCAAATTCTTCTAGCCTTTTGATAACTTAATTCATATCCTTTCCACATATTTATCCAAAGAGGCAGCTTTTTAATTCTGGCACAGTCACCCTTTTTTTTCCTCCTGGGCTTTGATACTACCAGATGCTAGAGGAAAAACATTTGCAATATGCCTACAATCTATTTCAATATATAATTCTATCCAATTGAATGTCAGGCATTTCTAAAGAATGTTGTTGGTTGATTTAACGTCCCTTGCCCAAGTTGAGGTTTTGATTTGAAATTGCATATTGGAATGCTTTGTGTTACATTTTGCCCCAAATTTATAAATCTATCATGGATTCTCCCTTCTATCTTGCTTCCTTAATAGACGAACTATCAAGAATGAAGTTTAGCATGATATCTTGAGAAAGCAAAAGAAGAAAATCTTATGCTTTTGAAAGGGAATGTGCCCTCAGGCAAAAGTTTTAAAAAATTCTCTGTCTTGTAATACATGTTAGGAAATGCCAGTTGTCATGCATGCAGCTTAAGATGGATTAGGATTCCATCACTGATCATGGAATAAATTCTTACACTTTTAATCTTACAAGTTCATTTGCGCCAAGCAATTAGAAAAAAACTGTGTTTGGATATAGTAGAATGTGTCGACCCTCTTAAGAGTACTAGCAGTTTCTAGAAACAATTTAGCAGAATTTTTTCCAAAAGTATTTGGCAGGCCTCATATCCCCATGAGTATACTAAATTTCTTCTCATTTAGGGGTGGAGGTAGGTAAGGGGGACCACTTGTGACCATATTATTCAAACACAGTAAATCTCTTTGTATGGTTACATTGTCTTAATGAGGATGTTTTGCAGAAATCAGAATGCTAGCTTTTTCTTTGAAATGGTTATTTAAGTATAGACTTTAAACATTACTTTTAAATGGGATTTAATGGAGTTTCTAAAAATTGCCAAACCAAGTGTGGTATTGTTGGTGATATACTTTCCTTTCAGTTGTAACTAAAAGAAGATATCGTTTACTTCTTGAATTTTACAGTGACTTTACATTTGTGTTTGTTTAAAAAAAAAACTTTCTAGAAAAAAATATTAAAGTTTGTCCCAATAAAGTTTCTTCCAAAGTTGTGATAATATAATTGACATAAAACAAGTTTAAAACACATTAGAGACACATAATACTTAACTTACTTCACTTGAAAGACCAACGTTCAGCAGCTACTTCCTCCAGATGGATTGGTCTGTAAACATCAAGTGAATCATTAGTTCTGGGTTTCAATAAACAGGGGAAATAATGTGCTCCCTAATTTCCATAGAAAACTTCTGAGAATTAATGAAACTGTATGTAAGAGGTGGCTATATATTCTTCCACATGGGTACTGTTTCTAACCACTCATTCATTCTTTTAGTCATTCAGCCAATAAGTGTCTGGGGAGAGTCTACAATTCTAGATGTTGAGGATTCAGCAATGAATAAAGCAGACAATGTCTGCCTTCATGGAACTTACTCTCTTTTTCTTTTCTTTTTTTGAGACTGTCTTTATTTTTTTTTTTATTTTTTTTTATTTTTTGAGTCTCCCTTTGTTGACCAGGCTGGTCTCTGTCTCCCGACTTCAGGTGATCCGCCTGCCTCGGCCTTCCAAAGTGCTGGGATTACAGGCGTGAGCCACCGCACCTGGCCAGAACTTACTTGCTTATGGAAGATGCAGATACTAAAGAAGTAAATGGTTAAATATATAATATAATTTTAGGCATCAATAAAATTTTAATGAAATCTTGCTAAAAGTGAGGCAGTGTGAGGAGCTATGAGAATATAAGGGTAGGAGTGGGGTGGTTTGACTCCTTTAGATCCAGGGGTCACAAGGAGGGGACATTGGAGAAGATACCTGGATGAAGCGAGTGAGCCATGTGAACTGGGAGGGGTGTCTCCAGTCTAAGGAAAAGCACAGGAAAGTCCTTGAGACTGGAGTTAACTCAGGGAGTTCTAAAAAGAGCCAAGAGGCTGATGTGCTGGAGATCTGGGGGCTGGGAGCAGGAGGTAGGTAATGAGCCTGGAGTTGTAAATGGGGTAGGATCATGTAGGGCTTTAGGGCTCTAGTCAGGAGTCTGGGTTTTGTTCTAAGAGAAATGAGAAGCCCCTGGAGGATCTGAATAGGGTAGTGGCTGGTTCTTACTTACATTTCAAAAAAATCACTCTGGATGTTTGCAAAGGGTTGCTTTGAGTGAGCAGGGATGGACACAGGGGTGCAAGTTGGGAAGGTACAGCTTGTGTCTCTGGGAGAGACTGACAGTGGCTTGGGCTGGAACCACAGCAGAGCAGGTGGTGAGAAGTAGGCTCCAAGTACATTTCAAAGAAGAACCAACAGAACTTGCTAATGAGTTTGATGTGGGAGATGAGAGAAAATGGAAGCAAGTGAGGCTGATTGCTAGGGTTTTTGCCTGAGCAACTGGTGGAACAGGGACACCATTTCCTCAGGGAAGAGTGGTTTGGGGGTGGTAATCAAGTTTCATTTCGGGCAGGTTTGAAATGCTTATTAGACATCTAAGTGGAGAAATCCACTAGGCAGTTCAACATGTGAATTCTAGGGCAGGAGGTCAGGCTAAAGATATGGATTTAGAGCCGTCAGTATTTATAAGGGCTTTAAGCCATTGGCCTCAGTGAAATCATCTAGGGAGAAAATTTTGATGGAGAAGATAAGAGGTCCAAGGATGGGCTTGAAAAGTCAGGAAGAAGGAAAAGCCAGCTGCAGAGGAGACTAAGAGCTGAAGTAGGAGGAAAAGTAAGATGACAGCGGTTTCCAGAAGCCAAGCAAAACCTAGTCTTCCCATATTAAGAAAAAAATGGAAGCGGCTGATTAACACCCTTTCAGGTCCTGCACCCTGAGCTTCGCTCTTAAGAGGCTCCTGGACTTGGCCAGGCTGGTGCTGTATCTTGAGCACTCAGGTGACACATTCTGTCACTGGACTGAGGTGGGATGATACAGGTAGTTCAGAATTCAGCTCCAGAACCAGGCTGCCTGAGTCCAAATTCCAGATCTATCAGGAGCAAGTCATGTGGCCTTGTACAAATGACTTCCTCTACGTCTCCGTCTCCTCGTCTTTAACTGCGAATGAGAGTCAAACCAACTTGTGGTTACTGTGAAGATTAAGTGAGTTAGGAGATGGCAAGTCCTTAGAATGAATGCTTCATCAGCAGAAGATGCTTTCCTATTTACTAATTGAGATTTGTACTTGCTCAAGGTCATATGACTGGTAAGAGTTGGAGCTGCTCATTGAGCCCAGGTTTGTTCAGCTGCCAATCTCAGCCTCTTTCCCACCCCTGTCACTGCAGCCTCCGCCTCCCGGGTTCAAGCAATTCTCCTGCCTTAAGCTCTTGAGTAGCTGGGATTACAGGCATTCACCGCCATGTGAGGCTAATTTTTGTATTTTTCAGTAGGGACAGGGTTTCACCATGTTGGCCAGGCTGGTCTCGAACTCCTCACCTCAAGTGATCTGCCCGCCTCAGCCTCCCAAAGTGCTGAGATTACAGGCGGAGCCACCACGCCTGGTCAAATCTCAGCCTCTTAACCAGCTTGCTGTCCTGCCTCCATACAAGATTCAGGGAGCTGGAGATGGTGCTTGACTTTTGCATGCAATGGGGGTGCTGGAGCAGCTCCTGCCAGCTCACGGTGCCAGCTGTGCACACGCCTTCCCAGCTGCGCATCAGCCAGGGTGGAGGTGTCAACAGATGCTACACTTAGGGATTTTCCCCCCACCAAGAGTCAGTTGTTAAATATTTACCAGCACAATACTGTCCATGGAGAACCCCCAGGAAGTCCAGACACATCCATCAGTTAATCCCCATGGTAGGATGCTTTTGCTCATGCAATCTTCTAAACAGAGACGTTGAGGAACCAGGTATAGAGGCTTTCTCACATGACCAGTGGTGAAGCTCAGGTCCAAATGTGTCCTCCTTACAGTGGGAAGGAAGACAGCTTTTACCAGCAAACCAAGCTCCCGCACATTAGGTAGTTCTAAACGCCCCCTCTCCAATAGCCCTTCTCACGTTGCAAGTTTGCTGGTGCTGTTGACCTGTGTGGCTTTGTCTCCCTGAGCGGGACTAACTCTGAGTATCAGGAAGCCTGAAAGATGAGAGGCCTACACAGCTACCGCCTCCCATCTGACATTTGGCCCAAGGCAGTCGGCGTCACCCAGTCTTAACATCTAGCTGCCCTCGCTGGACACAAGGTTCCTTCCTGTTTGGAGCCTGAATCCCTTTGCCTGCAGCTTCCACTCCTTGGGTTTGGCCCAGCCTTCCCCAGAATAAGGCACCGCCCTTTACTACACCACAGCTTTGAAACTGCCGGGGACACTCACCGCGCCCTCGATTCCCACTCGGCCCGGTGGCTGCAGCCAATCTGAATGGCTTCGTGCCCCAGCTCCCTGTGGCTCACCCCAAATGCTGCCTCTCTGGGACACCTCCATTTCCTTCAGGGCGACTTGAGCACCACCTCTTGGTGTCATTGCTGTATGTCCTTTCCTCACAGTCGTCTGGTTCCACTGCCATTGCTGTCCTGCCTGTCTCCCTGCTGGGACGCACGCCATGGAAAGGCGGTGACTGTTGGTGCCCAGCGTGCTGCCTGGTTCTCCATGAGTATTTGTTGAATGCGTGGCCATACCCCAGTGGTGAGTCAGACAGGCCAGGCCCGTCCTTCAGGGAAGTAATGACAGACTGAGACCAGTGCTATGAGGGAAATAAGCACAGTCCTGTGATTTGTTGGGGGGCACACTCCAGACAGAGCGGTCAGGGGAGGCCTCCCCAGAGCTGAGACCTGGAGCTGACGAGCAGCCCGTGGAGAAGAGATGGCTGGAGGGACCAGCCAGCGGGAATCCCTGAGGCAGGAAGGAGCTTATCCCAGCAGAGAGACAGAAGAGCCCAGCACAGAGCAGAGGAGTGAAGGGGTCATGGTGCGGGGTCCCTCGGAAGAGGTGTGATCGCCTTCCAAGGGCAGGGGAGGCTGCGGAAGGCTGTAGGTGGGAGGCGGCCCGATCCTGCTGTGAAGAGGCCGCCGCGGCAGGAGAGCAAGCTCTTCTCTTCTTGCCTGACTGGCCTGTCGGGAGTGGGCAGAGGCAACTAAGGGCCCCCTGGCACCTAGGCCTCTCTTCTCAGGCCCAGCCTCCCCTCCCCAGGCATCTCAGCCAGACCCTCACCTTTCCCTGGGCCCAACACCAACCTTACACCTCAGTGTGACTTTCAGTCCCCCTTTAAAAGATGTATATTCATTTTTCCATGGCTGTGGTGACAAATTGCCACAAATGTGGTGGTTTAAACTAACACCAATGTGTGATCTTGCAGTTCTGGAGGTCAGAAGTCTCCCATGGGCTCACTGGAGCTACTGAGGTGTCCCCAGGGCTGAGTTCCTTTCTGGAGGCTCTAGGGGAGAAGCCATCTCCTTGCCTTTCCAGCTTCTAGTGGCCACCGCATTCCTGGATTCATGGCCCCTTCCTCCATGTTCAGAGCCAGTAATGACCCATCCCTCACACCCTTCTCCGATCATCATGTCTCTCTCTCTGCCTTGAGCTGGGAAAGGTTCTTTAATTTTAAGCACTTGTGTGATTAGATTGTGCCCACCTGGGTAATCCTGGCTACTTGTCCCATCTCCAAGTCCTTAACCTGATGCTATCTGCAAAGTCCCCTTGCCAGATAAAGTAACATATCACAGGTGACATTGATTAGGACATGGGCATCTTTGGGGGCCATTATCCTGCACACCACAGGACTCCTGGATCTTAAACGATCAATCAAATACAGTGTGTGAACTGTCAGGATGTAGATTCAAAAACTGACTTTAAAGGACGTTGTCGAGACTATCAAGGAAATGTTCACATAGGTATTTAGATGATATAAAGGATTTAGAATTAATATTATTAAGTGTGTTAATGGCACGTATCTTTACCTGATATTTGATTTGGAATATTACAGGAAAAACATGGAGTGAGACACCTGAAACAAGATTGGCAAAATAGGCCGGGCACGGTGGCTCACACCTGTAATCCCAGCACTTTGGGAGGCCAAGGTGGGTGGACCACCTGAGGTCAGGAGTTTGAGACCAGCCCGGCCAACATGGTGAAAACCTGTCTCTACTGAAAATACAAAAATCAGCTGGGTGTGGTGGTGCATGCCTGTAATCCCAGCTACTCGGGAGGCAGAAGCAGGAGAATCGCTTGAACCCAGGAGGTGGAGGTTGCAGTGAGCCGAGATTGCGCCACTGCACTCCAGCCTGGGTGACAGAGTGAGACTCTGTCTCAAAATAAATAAATAAATAAATAAATAAATAAATAAATAAATAAATAAATAAAAGATTGGCAAAATACTGATAATTCATCTGGGTGATGGATGAGGGAGCTTCAGTGTATTATTATCCTTTATACTTTTGCAAAGATTTAGAACTTTTATTTTTAAAAGTTGAAAAATATAAATAGATAAATATATGTGTAAAATCAGTTGTAAGAGGTTAAGGAGACACATGTGGAACAGAGCTAAGGTCTGTTCTGGCTCCGTCTTTGCTGTCATCCCACCACTAGGATGGCTACCATATGTCCCAGGGAAAACATCAGGCTCACTGCATCCCTCACCCACTGAGAGAACCTGCCTTTACCATCTTTTATGCTGGGGCCTCTATTTCAATAAAACCAATATTCAGAATTAAACAGAACTTCAAAGGTTATCTTGTTTGACCATCACCCCCTCTCCCCAGCCCTCCCACATGCAATCCAGGAATACGCTAAGTGCGGCAAAAGTGATGAAATAACCGTAATGTAAGGATTTATCAATTGCTTACTCAAACCAAAATGAAATTCCTAAGTAGAGCTGTCTGTGCCCATGTTCAGCAGGAATGCTTCACATTTTTGTTGGAGTTGAATATCAAAGAACCAAGACATCTCAAAGGGACCTTCCCAGCGGTGAGGGGTGAGGGGTGGAGGCAGAACTCAGCCATGATTGCCCTGCAGAGCCAGGCTCCTCTCGGGCGAGAGGTGCTCCGCTCGGGTCCCTCTGGTTCAGGATGTGCCACCACCACGGTCTTAGGCAAAACCCCAATTGTGGAGTCCTCCCAGATAAGGTTACCCAGGCATCTCCTTTGCAGACCGCAGACTGGCCTGAAGAGGGCAAAACACTTGTTTCAGACCTCAAAGATGATGGATGATTGAGATCTCAAATGACTGACATCTCAGAAAGACAGTAACTATTTTCCATATTCCTTGGAGGTAAATTCTGGGGCAGGAACATTCTCTCAGAAAAATAGATACAACCCAGTCCTGCTTCCTGGGACTTTTTATCCCCTTGCATTTTGGCCGCAGAGCCCAAGGGTGGGGTGGAGGGGTGTGTTAGAGGCCGTGAGAAAATGGAGCACTATCTGCCGAGAGGAACGCCAACCAGGGCAAGATGCTGGCTCTGAGAACAGAGAGAACAGAGTAAGGCCCCTGTCTGCAAGCACCTGTCTTCCTGGGGGAACTTCAGATAGAAGTGGATGGGTCATCAGCTGAGGAATAGTTTTTGAGGATGTTCTGTAGACACACTGTGGAGATTTCAAAGAGGGAAGGGGCCCCACCAGCCAAGGATTTCCCAGCTACCTGGGAGACAAGACGCAAACACATCAAAGGCGACTCACAGTTTAGAGAGGCAAATGGCAAGCACTGTTAGGAACCCAGAGGGAGACAGGCGGGAAATTAGGGACGTCCACCTGGAGAAGCAGAAGAGACTGCAGGGGCAAAGGTGTGGAGACGGTGGGCAGACCAACCTCAGCAGGGCAGAAGGTCCGGGGGGGCATCTCCACACCAGCTGGCCAGGGAGCTTGTGGATAACGCTGACATCTGCCAGGTGTTCCTGAGGCTAGGGACTGGTCTCCTGGGTTGGGGTTCATACTCTGGGAAATGGACTGGCACTCAATGAGGTTGCGAGGTAGAATGGGGCCAGCCAATGGGGGCCTTGAATGCTGGGCCAAAGATATGGAAGGTGATTCCAGGGGTGGGAGTTATTAATGGCTTTTGATTGAGAGAGTGGCTTCATGATAGGGTTCTCTTAGGAAGACCAGTGAGACAGCAATGGGCTGAAGGAATGAGGAAAAATACAAACGAAATTGAACTTAAATTAACATGGAGTGAGAAAGGGAGTGTAAAGAATTTCATGACTGGATGTTGGACTCAAGAAAGATGTGTAACGAAAGCCCTCATTTATTAAACACCACTATGGTCAAGGCATTCACCTCTCAAATAATCCGGTGCGTTCATGTAGTCTTCAGCTTACACATGATGAATAAGAGGCTCAGAGAGATAAAATGACTTGCATAAGGACACACAGCTGGTCTGCAGTAAAGCTGGAGTTTTAATTCAGGTCTAACAGAGTCCACGTGGGAAGCCCTCTCCCTTCCTTGTTCAGGTGACAGGGAGAGTGTATTCGTTTTCTCTTGCTGCCTTAACAAATTGCCACAGACCTAGTGGATTAAAACAACACAAATATGTGATCTTGGAGTTCTGTAGGCCAGAAGTCAGACAGGCGTTTCACTGGGCTAAAATCAGGAGTCAGCAGTGCCTTTTTGGAGATTCTGCAGGAGAATCCACCTCCTTCCCTTTTTCAGCTTCTAGAGGCCACTGACATTCTTTGTGTTGAGTCAAGGAATGTGAGTAGCCTCCAGAAGCTGAAAGCCCCCTTCCTCCATCTTTAAAACCAGCAACATTGCCTTTCTTGGACCCTTCATCCCTGGCCACATCTTTGTCTCTGACCACAGTCAGGAAATGTTCTCTGATTTTAAGCACTTGTGTCATTGCAGAAGACCCCAGGAGAACCCAAGGCTAACCTTTCCACGTCAACATTCGTACCTTCATCTCATGCGCAGAGTCCCTTTTGCCATGGGAAGTAACGTTTTCACAGGCTCTGAGGATTAGGACATGGGCATCTTGGGGGCTACGATTCTGCTCGCCACACAGAGTGAGCCTGCCTTGTGGACACGTGCCTCAGCAGCAGGTGGTGTGCCCATAGCTCTGTTTCAGTAAGCCCTGTGACAAAGGGGACTCAAGAGAGAATAAAAAATAATAAGCCAGGCATAGTGGCTCACACCTGTAATCCCAACACTTTGGGCAGCTGGGGCAGATGGATCGCTTGAGCCCAGGAGTTCGAGACCAGCCTGGCCAACATGGTGAAACCATATCTCTACTAAAAACACAAAAATTACCCAGGCATAATGATGCACACCTGTAATCCCAGCTACTTGGGAGGCTGAGGCACAAAAATCACTTGAACCCAGGAAGCGTAGATTGCAGTGAGCTGGTATCATGCCACTGCACTCCAGCCTGGGCAACAAAGCCAGATTCTGTTAAAAAAAAAAAAAAAAAAGGCCGGGCACGGTGGCTTACGCCTTTAATCCCAGCACTTTGGGAGGCCGAGGTGGACAGATCACAAGGTCAGGAGATCGAGACCATTCTGGCCAACATGGTGAAACCCCGTCTCTACTGAAAATACAAAAACTTAGCTGGTCATAGTGGTGCACGCCTGTAGTCCCAGCTACTCAGAAGGCTGAGGCAGAAGAATCGCTTGAACCCAGGAGGCGGAGGTTCCAGTGAGCCGAGATTGCACCACTGCACTCCAGCCTGGCAACAGAGCAAGACTCCGTCCCCCACCCAAAAAAAAAGAAAAACAATTAAATAAAGGACAACACCCAGAAATTTGAAAAGGAATAATATGAGGAAAACAGCCTGGTTAGAGGAAGGTCTAGTAGCGAGGACAATGCACTCAACGTTTGTTCTAAGCACAGAACACATTCCGTGCAGTTACTCCTGCTGTCACTTCCACTCTGCATTGTTGTCAAGGCTAGCAGCTACGCCATCACCCTTCTAAGAGCCTGACTGCAGACGTAAAGGTGGTGGCTAGGTCTGTGATTTAAGTGCTCAATTTTAAATGAATTCCCCAAATTCTAGAGTTAAAATACCTGTTCTTCATCTTAGGCAACTGTCTAAAATCTGTGTGTCTCTCCGACCACCTACTCCTCTATTTTTTTTACGAGTAACCATCACCTTAGCAGGCAGACACTCCTTTGCTCCGAGGGTAAGCCATTTTAGAAAGTACCAATTTTATGGACATCACCTGATCTGATAGGATTGTGGAAGCATGAATAAAAAGTGCAGGCTATAATGAAATTATTAGAAAACAGGGCAGCAACTGGGTTAATTCAAGCTCAATATAATCCTTTTTTAATTTAAAAGAGTCATATCATTGATTCATCTGAAATGTAGTAGACTGAAGAGCCTATCGTAACGTGTTAAGTTTAGAAATATACAAATCTCTTTTTGGTTTCTCTTATTTCATATAAAAAGAGACATGGTATTTAATTACAGATCTTTCAAAGAAAGAAAAAGATAACTTAGAAACATTAATATCACATACTTTGGGCAATAAACTTTCAAGCTTATTGAACCTTTTGATTTTTCAGTTATTTTGATATTTTAATGTAAGATTCAGTATCAGAGATTGTTGGGATGAGAAGTTAGGAAAATACTCAACTGCAGGTGAAGACATTTACATTTGAAACCTCTCGTTTCCTTGTGAAAGGACATGGATTTAATGAACTGCATATATGACTAGTGTGTGCATTCTGAGGTGAATCTAGCAGTTAGATCAGCTCCCAGGAGTTCAACATGAACAAGCTTTTCCGGGAGAAAAGGCAAAACAAACCCAACTTTGAACACTTCAGAAATGAAGGCCACATTTAGACATGTTTGGTTACCATCGACTTTAATGGGAACTACTTGTCTATTTCTGGGAACCAGAATATGACCTTGGTGGGGAAAGACTGAAATGGAAACAGAGAAAATAAAAAGATCCATTGGGCATGAATGCTCAGAGACTCCACAAAGAACTACGTGTCACAAGGGGATAAGTCCATATTTTGCTAATGAAGACTACCTTTATCTCTCAGAGAATGGCCAAATGCTGCTACATTGTCATTACAAACTAATCCTGAAGAAGGAAGCAGGGCTGGTTTCAACACTATTTGCAAATTGCTAATTGACAAGAGGAAAGTTAGAAATTACAGAAATGACTGGACTCACCTCCATTCTGTGAGTACACACGCACGCACACGCACACATGCACGCGCAAACCCATGCCAACAAATAGGCAATGAAAAGTATCTTATTGGCATCAAGTTTCTGGCATTGCTGTAACTACGTACAAAACAAGTGATACATGAAATGGTAGCGACATCTGTTCTAAAACCTGTGGGGCTTTACTCACAAAACAGTTGTAAAATCTTTGGGGGACAAAAATATTTCTTGTATCTATGCAGATGCTTTCCTCTAAGGGACAGACACACACACACACACACACACAGACACGCACACACAGTCACACGCAAATGAATGTGTTGACCTGAAAAGACAGGAATAAGGAAAGTAAATGTCATCCACTTCTCTAAAATGCTTCTTTAATTTTTCTTCTTCAAACGAAGCTAAATTTATTGCTTTAGATGTGCCTTTTATTTCTTTTTTTTAAATCCCAGAACATATTAATTGTCATAAAGCTGAATTTAAGATTCCAGTTAGTAGGCTGTGGTAACATACAAGTAGATGCTAAATGTGTTTGTTTTGATTTGCTAGGAAAACATCTTCTGACCTTGGAAATGAAATCATTTAGTTGTCCGTTTGTTTATGGCCAAAGACTTATGGAGCGTTCTGGATACTTATGTTAGTGTATCTTTGAAATTCTCTAATCCGTGGCGTGTGGGAAGTTACACAGCTTGGATTTGAGCATCACTCAGGATGTTCCTCATTAAGGAACCCAGATTTGCCTCCTTCCCACAACTCCCCAATATTAGTTTACACTTATTACACAGCAGATTGTCCATGCTGAAAGTGAACTGCAGATGGTAGGATTTAAACACCTCATTATCAATTTACCCTCTCAGTAAACATAAAGTTCAGAGCCTGCTTCTTAATCAAGCTTCAAGTATGTTTTCCAAAAGAAAGTTATTTGATTTTTTGCTCACTCCAAAGTGTCTTTTAATATTATGTAGCATATTTATAATGTTTTGAATTTTTAAAGCAACTGGCCTCTAGCAAGTTAACAATTTATTCTATTAGAGTAGTTTTAGCATGAGGATATTGTTGATTTTCCCATCTTCGGTTTGGAGGTATGCAGTAAAACATTTTTGTGGACTGTTAAATTTTAGTGTTTGTTCACAAAGCCACTGCATTGTATGTTCTTTGAAATCATCGATCTGATAGCAAAAGTTCATTCTGCTTGCCGACTTCAGTATATACTTGGGTCTTGCTAAAGGTAGTGTGGCTCTTACAGGTATTGGCATGATCCTATTGTGGATGTTTTCCTGTGGAAAGAGAAGCAAACTCATCTCTTTCCATAGCATTCTTTAATCTGTAAAGTGTTGTTTCTGGGAAAATAAGGGGTGATGAAGTGTGGGAGGAGAGCCGTGATTCCTTGAGCTCATGTTGAGCAGGGAGGCAGCCGCTCTGAGGGTTCTGTCCATACCTGTGAGAGGGGTACCTGGTCGGCAGGCCTGCGCACTCTGTTTTCCTGAACATACTGAGCTTGTTGCTGTCTGTACATCACAGTTAAACCCTTCACCCTTGATTTTTGTTCGCTTCACCTTTGCAATACCAGTGGCCCTTCTCACTGCAGCAACCTACATGCCACAAGCTCAGCAAAACCCTGGGGCTTCTCCCTCCTGCCAGAAGCCACAGGAAAGGAAGAAACGAAAAAGAATTTTCAGAGAAATGGAGTGGGGAACAAGACACTCAGAATGTAAAGAAATGGAGAATCCAGTAGTCTTGTCTGTGGCCATTGGGTAACAAAACCCAAGTGACAAAATAATTACTCTAGTCATTTAGTTTTAGCCAAAATTGCAAGTGCTACAGAAGTGCTAAGTGAAGCTTCGGAAGTCAACCCAGGGCTGGGAGCGGACTGCCGACAGCAAACTGTGTGCTCCCCGCAAAACAGTCCACCCCTTTTCTAGAAAATGGAGATAACTTTATGAGCTTACCTCAAGTAATTATTTGTGAGAAACAATCGAATGAGTATGGAAGAGGTAATGAGTGATTTTGAAATATTAATACTGAAAGAAGCTCTGCTGAAATCGGGTATGTTGAATGTGAGTGGTTTTAAATTTGGTGGAGATAAAGAGACATGAGCCACGCCTGTGATCCCAGCACTTTGAAAGGCCAAAGTGGGAAGATTGCTTGAGCTTGGGAGTTTGAGACCAGCCTGGTGACATAGCAGGACTTTGTCTCTACTAAAAATACAAAAAAAATTTAGCCACGTATGGTGGTGCCTGCCTGTAGTCCCAGCTACTTGAGAGGCTGAAGTGGGAGAATCGCTTGAGCTTGGGAGGTGTAGGCTGCAGCAAGCCATGACTGCACCACTGTACTCCAGCCTGAGCAACAGAGTGAGACTCTGTCTCAAAAAAAAAGAGACCTGAGCAAGAGTATAGGTTGGTTTCAAATCTCTGCTCTGCCACTTACTAGCTGTGTGACCTTAAGTAGGTTACTGAATCCTCTGAGCCTCTGTTTCCTTATGGGTAGGAACTATCTCACGAGGGCTGTGATAATAACTCAGGTCATGGCAGGTAAAGGGCCAGACCCATGACAATAGTGGGGTGATGTTCATCAAATGGTAGCTATTACTGTTTACGTAGGTTAAGATAAATCGGTCACCACTGCCTCTTATAAATTGAAAAGAAATCCCTCTCATACTTATAAGCTATTGTATTCACGGTTATCAGTGAGATGTGGGTTGAGTTATCTGATCAGGTAGACAAGGCACTGCCCCTTGGAAGCCTTTAAGCATACCTGTGGAGGAGAGCAGCCACGCAAGAATTCTGAAAATCCGTTCGTGGCATCAGGTGAGAGAGCACGCCGCCATTCCAGACTCTAGGACATTCTTGGAGGGATGACGATCGTTTTGACAGCACACGGGGGACCTGCCTGGCATGTTGATAAAATCATCCAGGAGATTTTGCAAGAGCTAAAACACCGAAGCTGCTCCCCGAGACCTGGCCTTTGTCTCAAATATGCAGCTCTCTTCAGATGGAAGAGATCAGGTGCCGTGGGTCGTGGACTGGGCGAAGCAGGTCATTTGGTTCTGGTATTCAGGCCACACTAAGAACCAAGTATTCCCAATGTACCTAGTGAAAACAGGCTACAAGTAGCCTAAAAACGATGTCTTGAAAGATTTTTTTAAAATTGTTTTTAGTTGTTGTTTTGCCCTTGCTAGGAATAAAACAGGACTGAGAAGCCCCAGAGCTCTGAGGAACCCCATTCAGCAGTATCGCATTGCAAAGTTCCATTTCCTGGCTCTCAGTAGCCCTCTGTGATAGTGCTTTTGGGACCCAGCACTGCTACATCTGGATATTTACCTAAAAAGTTTGAAATCTGTATGTCAAGAGATACCTGCACCCTCATATTTATTGCAACAATATTCACAATAGCAAAGATGTGGAATCAACCTAAATGTCCATTAAAGGATGAATGGATAAAGAAAATGTGGTAGATAGACACAACGGAATACTAGTCAGCTTTTAAAAAGGAAGAAATTATGTCATCTGCAACAACATGGATAGAACTGGAGAACATTATGCTAAGTGAAATATGCCAAACATAGACAAATACCACATGTTCTCACTTATATGTGGGATATAAAACAATTGAACTCACAGAAGCAGAGAGCACAGTGGTGGGTACAGAGGCTGCGGGGAGGTGGGATGGGAAGATGGTAGTCAAAGGGTACAAAGTCTCAGATAAAAAGGATTAAGTTTGATGTTTTTGGACATCTGCACAATGTGGTGAATATAGCTAATAGTTGAGTACTGTACATTTTGATATCGCTCTGAGAGTATATTTCAAATGTTCTCATCACAGAAAATGTTAAATAATTTATCATTATGTTACAAAAAAATAATAAAATTTCAAATGTAATTGTCCACTTTGGAAAAAATTCATAAATTTCAGAATTTATGCCAATAATTCACATTTTAATGAATCAGAAGAAAAAATAGCTGGTCATTTGTTCAAATTGTTGAATATACAAAGAACTCCAAGGCCCCGGTTGATGGACACAGCCTGTGGGCACGTGCACTGCCCTCAGCATAGCCGCCTCAGCACTTCAGGACTTAAAAGGACCTCAGAGTCACTGAATCAAAGCTCCATGAGAGTAAAATTCCTCTGTGAATTCCTTGTAGGGAGGGTGAGGAAAACTGTCCAAACCTCAGTCTTTTGAGGGTGAGTTTAATTTTTGAAAACAGCAAAACTTCAGACAAAGCCAACTCTAGTGAAGAAGGTCAACAACCAGGATGAACACATTAAAATAAGGTGGGGTCAAAAGATGACAAAACTGGTTTGCTTCTCTGACCCACAAAATGGTTCTGAGAGGTAGTTCCAGAAGCACCTAGAGTAACACCCTCCTCCCACTGCTGCTGCCGGCACAACCTCTCCAAGGGTGGATGGAGCGCTCATACTAACATCTTTAAGGCTGGGCGCAGTGGCTCACACCTGTAATCCCAGCACTTTGGGAGGCTGAGGCAGGCAGATCACCTCAGGTCAGGAGTTTGAGACCAGCCTGACCAACATGGAGAAACCCTGTCTCTACTAAAAACACAAAAGTAACCTGGCATGGCGGTGCACGCCTGTAATACCAGCTACTCAGGGGGCTGAGGCAGGAGAATCGCTTGAACCCAGGAGGTGGAGATTGCAGTGGGCCAAGATCACACCATTGCACTCCAGCCTGGGCAACAAGAGTGAAACTCCGTCTAAAAAAATAATATAAAATCTTTAAAAATGGGCATCATCTTTGGCTCAGAAATGCAATTTTAGGAATTTATCATAAGGAAAGTATTGAGATGATACACAAAGATTGAACTAATAGGAAGTTTGGTGCAGTGTTGGTCACAGTTTAAAAATTTGAACTGGTCTAAATGTCCAACAGTAGGACTGGCTAAACCTACAAGGGCATATAAAGTCGACAGGATACTGTGCAGTCATGAGAAACGATGCTACCAAAATGTTTCTGTTGATACAGAAAACTGCACACATTCAATGAAAAGAGCACACAACAGATGAGTGGACAAAAAGCCATGAGATATGTACACAATGGAATACTACTCAGCCATAAAAAAGAATGAAATCCTGTCATTTATGGCCATGTGGATGGAACTGGGCAAACATTAAGTGAAATGGGCAGGGCACAGAAAGTTAAACACCACTTGTTCTTGCTCATTTGTGGAAGCTAAAAAAGTTTATCTTATAGAAGTAAAAAGTAGAGCAGAGGATATTAGAGGCTAGGAAGGGTAGGGGAAAGAGAGGGATAGGAAAAAATTTATTAAAGGATACAAAATTATAGCTAGATATGAGGAATAAGTTCTAGTGCTCTATACCACTGTAGAATGACTATAATTAACAATAATATGTTATATAGTTTCAAACAGCTAGAAGGAGAATATTGTATGAACTCAACAAAAAGGAATGATAAATGTTTGAGATGATGGATGTACTAATTACCTTGATCTGATCATTATGCATTATGTGTATTGTAACACTGTTACATACCCCATGAATATGTACAATTATTATTTATCAGTGAAAAAAAAAAAGCAGGTTACCTACAGTGTTAAGATATGATCCAGACTAAAGTTTGTAGATCATAACTTGATCTACATGGGGAGAGGATAGAAAGTGATATGGAGGCTGGAGGCAGAGGCTCATGCCTGTAATCCCAATACTTTGGGAGGCTGAGGCAGGTGGGTTACTTGAGGCCAGGAGTTCAAGACCAGCCTGCAACCCTGTCTCTACTAAAAGCACAAACATTAGCTGGGCATGGTGGCTCGTGCCTGTAATCCCAGGTACTCGGGAGGCTGAGGTACAAGAATTGCTTGAACCCAGGAGGTGGAGGTTGCAGCGAGTCAAGATCACACCACTGCACTCCAGCCTGGGTGATAGAGTGAGACTCCATCTCAAAAAATAAAGGGAAAAAAAAAAAGCAAGTGATATGGAAAGACATGCGCCAAATTGTGAATGGTGAGCAGGATTGTGGATATTTTATACATTCTTTTAGCTTGTCTATATATTCTGACTTTTCTGTAACAAAAAACTATTTTTATAACAAAAAATAATACAGGGAAATGAGAGAGAGGGAGGGAGAGAGAGAGAGAGAGAAAGATTTTGCTATCCTTAAAGAGAAACTATGAGGTTCCTGTATAGTTTGCTGGAGCTGCTGTAGTAAAGTACTACAACTTGAGTGGCTTCATCAACAGAAGTGTGTTGTCTCACAGTTCTGGGGACTAGCAGTTCAAGAGCAAGGTGCTGGCAGGGCTGGTTCCTTCTGAAGGCTGTGAGGGAGAATCTGTTCCTGGCCCCTCTCCTCACTTCGGGTGCTTTGCTGGCAATCTTTGGTGTTCCTTGGCTGCTGCGGCATCACTCCAGCCCCTGCCATCATCTTCACGTGGCATTCTCCCTGTGTAGGTCTGTGTTCCAGTTTTCTTTTTTTATAAGGATACCAGTTATATTGGATCAGGGACCTACCCTACTCCAGTATGACCTCATCTTAACGAATTACCTCTGTACTAACCTTATTTTTAAATAAGGCCACATTCTGAGATATTAGGGGTTAGGACTTCAACATATGAATTTGGGGGAAGAGCACAGTTCTACCTATAACAGCACCCAGGGAGATGGCCACACGGCTCCTACCCCACTGAAGTTAACGCCTACCTCCCACCACAACCCACCTGGCTGTTGTCCAGCATGAGCATGGGCCAGGATCAGGAGCTATGGAGTGGCATCACTGACCTTCTCCCTGTAGTGCTCCAGGTCCAAAGAGATTATGATGATTACTGAGACTTGAGCACCACATCCTCCCTGCTTTGGGATGCCCAGGCCACGGCTGCAGATCTGTGTGGGCACTCACATGAGCACCTCTGATCTAGGAAGCCCGGTTTAAAGATTCGAAAGGAAGGAGCAATCTAAAGAAAAAGAAAGGACACATGCCAACTTTTGCTTGGATATAGGAGTTGTGATTAAAAAGCAACAATAGAAAAACAAGAGAGAAGAAAGAAAAAAGTATTATGAATATTACACAATAAATCCCACACATGGATGTTTATAGCAGTTTTATTCATAATTGCCAAAAACTGGAAACAATCAAGATGCCCTTCAATAAGTGAATGGGCAAACAAACTGTGGTACGTCCATGCGATGGGACATTATTCAGCAGTAAAAAGAAAGGAGCTATGAAGCTCATTTATGAAAAGCCATATCATCCACAAAAAGACAGAGGGGCCAGGCGCAGTGGCTCACACCTGTATCCCAGCACTATGGGAGGCCGAGGTGGGTGGATCACCTGAGGTAAGGAATTCGAGACCAACACGGCCAACATGGCATGGCCAACATGGTGAAGCCCCATCTCTACTAAAAATACAAAAATTAGCTGGGCGTGGTGGTACACGCCTGTAATCCCAGCTACTCAGGAGGCTGAGGCAGTAGAATCGCTTGAACCCAGTAGGCAGAGGTTGCAGTGAGCCCAGATTGTGCCACTGTACTCCAGCCTGGGTGACAGAGCAAGACTCAGTCGCAAAAGAAAAAAAAACGTAGAGGAGCTTCAAATATACACTGCTAAGTGAAAAAGCCAATCTGAAAAGGTGACATATTGTCTGATCCCAACTACTATATGGCAAAACTGTAGCGATGGTAAAAAGATTGCTGGTTGCCAGGGGATGGGGGGAGGTGAATAGGTGGGGCACAGAGGATTTTTAGGGCTGTGGAACTATTCTGTATAATACTCGAATGGTGGAGACATGCCATTAGACATTTGTTGAAACCCATAGAATGTACCACACAGAGTGAATCCTAATGTAAACCGTGGACTTCAGTTAATGATAAGCTATCAATATTTGTTCATCAGCTATAACAAATGTACCACACCATTGCAAGATGTTAATGATTGGGGAAACTGTATTTAGGGGAGGGAAGAATATGGGAACTCTGTGTACTACCTGCCCAAGTTTTCTGTAAACCTCACAAGACTATTAACTAAAAAAAAAAAAATCACAACTCCAAAATATATTCTGAATAAAGAAATTTATAGGAAATCATACACTTAGCTACCCTAAAGGAGCTCTTGGCAGATAAAAGTTTGGGACACCGCCAAGAACTAGCTTGTTTTCAAAGGCAGCTGAGAAGACACAGATGCCCCAAGTGTGACCCAGCGGGATGCCCCAGGATGAAAACAGCCCTGCCTGCTCACACCCATCTCAGACTCAACACAGCCCTTCCAATCTGGCTCAGCAGTGTCGGGCTTGGGGGAGGGGAGGTAGACCCAAATTCTTACTCAAAGAAATAACAGTTTGGAACATCCACAAGAGTGTCAACAAGTTATGTAGATCTTATCAGCATGGCATTTTTGGTGCCTCCCAGCTATCCAGCAAGGCTCCACCAGCCTGTTCACACCCTGCGGCTTCCCACGCACCCGAGCCTATCAACACCTCGGAGGCTCTGCCCAGCAGGCCTGCCTCCCCAGGGCATGACCAGCCCAAACTTTCTCTCCTTCCTCATCCTCTCAGGATCCCATCGTACCATCCATCCCCTCGGTCTGCACGAGAACCTGCTGTCCATTCCTCTGCTGACATTCTGTACCTTGATTGAGGCTACATGTCTATAAATTTAAACAATACCTTTATGCTCACTTTGGAAAGAATACTCAAGGTGGAAAATTTGGATGTCACACCCGAGGGAAGAGAATGTGTCGTTTCAGTAACGTGAGAAATTATGCAATGTCACCATGGAAGTATTTTAAGCTTATACGAGGTGTTTCCATGTTTGCAGATAAAACATCACGATTTTGCAAAACTGTGGAGAAGGGATAAGGCAGGAGACTGAAAGCCCTTCTAGTTCCGGTTATGTACATACGCTGCTGCCTGATCATGCAGACTTTCTAGTGTACTTTTGTTAAACAATGCAAAAAAAATTTATTTAGACTAATGAAAATGAGAGTCTTTCTATCTCAGCTTTCTTTCACAGTTACTTGTTCATTACACTGAAGTCAGTGAATGGCTCTCTGTGTTTGTTTTCGTTTTTAGGCAGCCTTAAGTGCCTTGAAACAATTTTCTGAACAAGGACTGGATCCAATCGACGGAGCAATGAATATTGAAAAAGGTTCTCTTGAAAAGTGAGTAAATCACATCAGTATTCTCACAGTTTTAATTGTAACTGTACAAAAGATAAGGCATAGATAATAATGTTTTAAAAAGTCAAGACAATAGTATCTACATCTTACACAATTATTAGTAATATAATTAAATGTAAAGAAATGAAAACCAGTATGTATGGCCATACACATCTCCTGTAATATTTCTGTGAAAGTTTTAACCTACTAATTGATCATTGATTTTGCATTTCTTTGCCTTTGTTGGAAGTATTTGTGTATTGTCCTGACTGTAGAGACTTGTAAAACTTACAAAAGATTGTTTTTCACTTCATACTGTGGAGCATTGTCTGGCTAAGCCATTTTCAGAGGTAAAAGTTTTCACTCACATTCCTGCTAAGTTGTGGGCAAAGCGGAGAGAAAAGAAAAAGAAGTTGAGAGGAGGCGCCCCTCCCCTTGGCTGTGTTTGGTTTTTCGTATTGTTTTCTATGAAACACCAGCACACGTTGCCACAAAAGTGTGACTCCCAAGGGCTACAAAGGTAAAAATGCAGCTATCATAATTATTTCTGAAATCCAGCTCGTAGCTTTGTTTTAATGAGATGTGAACAGAACGTCTCATCAAAGAGACTGAATTTGGGGTCTCTCCAGAGACTCAATTTATCCTGAAAAAAAAAAAAAAAAGAAAGGTTTATATTTATACAGTAGAATTCAAACTCTTTCCAAGCAGTAATAATAGCAGGTAGGATCTCAGAACACATGCAGGAGATAACATTTTTAGGTTTAAAAGAAAATAAAAATAGTCAACTGAGGAAGTAAAAACCAGATACACTGATCCTACAGTTAAATGAGCATTACAAAAAAAAAATTAATAAGAAAAAACAGCATTTGGTCATTAATATCTAGAAGGTGAGAGCGTGAGAAGAAAACATTTGGTAAACAGACGTGGCATTTTAAGTTGTCTATAGATCGGCAACCATTTATAAGTTAATTTAATCAAAAACATTTCCACATGATCTCATCAGTAGACTATCTGAACATAAATATTGTTGTTTCACTTTAAAATGTCACTTTTGTGGTGACCTTTGAATCCTCTGTGCCATCTGCTAATAAACATGTCTGAAGATGTGCAACCCCAGGCCTTCAGCTCTTGTTAATGTATTAATCTTTCAGACAAGCCAAGCATCTGAGAGAGAAAGCGGACAATAACCAGGCACCCCCGGGCTCCATCGCTCAGGACTGCAAGAAATCAAACTCAGCCGTCTAGCAGCTCCCAGAACCTGCGGCTGCCACCGCATCCTTATAAACCTGTCAGCACGCATGAGGGTGTCTGTGTTCAGGGAAATGAATGACTAATACCATTATTTGAGTCTTATGTGAAGACAACACTATTCTAACACAAGAGATAATATACATGGTACTGTTTATTCAACTGGGGAAAAATAAAACTTTGAGCATTTCCCTTGGAACTCGAGATCAGATCATAACTCATTTGCCCAGAGGCAGCAGAAATCTGATCCTGCTACTGGAGCTTAAAATAACAAGTAAAGAAAAGTGTTAGAAACAAATCTAAAATTTTAACACGATTAATAATAGAGAAGTTGGGTTTGGTTCTGTTGTTATGATTGTTTTGTCGTGGTGCTTGTGTTCAGTTATATTCTCTCTCTCTCTCATTTTAAATAATGCTTGACAATTCAAAAATGAACCAATGATGTGCTGTGGAATGTGATGGTTGTCTTCATATAGAGTCACATGGTTTCTCTTTTTATGCAGATATTTATAATCTTCATCCTATATCAGTAGGAATAACTATAAGGTGCACTACAAAAAAGATGTATGCAAACAAACATGTTTTAAATCAGGTCAGATATTTGATGAAAAATACGAACTAATGTTAGGAGCAAGTAGTTTCAACATACTCCAGGAACTGAGAAACAAAACAAAGCAATTGTGGGTTTTGAGCTCCATATACTCTTAGCAAGTAAGGGGGCGTCTTGCCCCTATATATCATTTTCCCGGATTCCACTCCCTGTTGTGGGAATCGCGCCCACCCCCATCCATGTGTTGTAGCCACTCACGGTTTGCATCAAGAGTGTTTTTTGTAACTGCCTCTGGACTTGGGACAGTGAGTAGGATCAAAAATAAATAATGTACATGGCGGGGAAGGGAAAAACCTGTTGGAGTTGCTTCCAGCCAGCCACGCTCCGGGCCAGCATGTTGGAATCCAGCGTGGAGCAAATGCAGTAAAAATGTGGTTGGTTTCTGTGTGAAACGCTGCTGTTGTTCTTTCGTTCTCTCACGCTCATCTTTTCAATATCACCTCGGTGAAACCCATCCGAAAGGCCACCACCCGGCCTAGTCACCCTGCCCAGCAGTGGGATTAGAGAACGGATAGGCTGTACCTGCGAAACTGCAGAGCCGCCTCCTGGGTGACTCGGGCCGGTTCCTGGCCAACGTCATCGCATTGTTCAGGCTTTCTCCTTATTGATTTGCAAACGTTGTGCAATGAGAAAACACTATATGGTCTAACTGCTCGACTCAACATGACAATAGGAATATAATTATGTAAGATTTCACAAGCAAAACCACCACAAATCATGATCTGGCTGACTCACACGTGACTGGAGAATAAACAAACAGCAACATAAGGAAATAACTCTAGGGTTGTTTTTAATGATTCCCATGTGGGGAAGTCCGTCAGTATTGGGAGGGCTGGGTGCCCTTTGAGGAAATAGGTTATGTTACATAAACCTGAGTCCTTGCGAAAAAAGCAGCACATTCGTAAAGTTGGAGCTCACAAAGGTAAACTGGATGGAAACACAGTCCTGCTGCCTGACACCAGGGCTCAGAGGGCCCTAAATCATTCCCTTTGAAGGGCATAGGCCTTTCCTTCTGCTAGGCCTTTGCCACCTGAGGTTTAGACCCTCAGATGGGGCAAGGGACTGCTTCAGGCAGGATCATTGAAGTGGATCTTCAGTTTAGCCAATGCAATAAGCATAGGCTCCCTCCGGCAGCCCACATCGAGCTACACCAAGGCTGTCAGGTCTGTAGGAGAGCGATGAGCTCCGGGAACAAACACAGCTAATCAGTTCTCACGACCCAAGTACCTAAAGGACTTAACTCTTGAGCTGTCTGACACAGCTTATCCTTAGATAAGTCATCCTTAGAGCCAATATATCCGTGAATACAGCCATGGTGGTGGGGGCGAGGGAATGGAAATTTGCATAGGAGCTCAAGCTTAGTAATAGCTTATTTATTCAAAATCCCATCCTCTCTACCTGCTCTCAGAGCCCAGGAAGGCCTTCGGGTATTTTCTCTTGCACAGCAGCACTTCCTGGGAACAGCCTGGGTTTTCTTTGGGTTGAATTACCAATGCAGATGATGGGTGGCCTGCAGTTGCTGGCAGGGACCCGCTGCAACGCTCGGTTCCAAAGAGCAATGTTATATATCATTAGAGGGGAAACCATTAAGTAGATTTATTGAAAGTATGTTTCTTCAGCACAAGGAGATATTTTTGATGAAAAATGGAACTCATTATTCTCTAAAGGACACAGATTGACTTATCTCGTTTATCAATTACAGTGTCTGCTTTCAGCTTTTCTCAATCAAAGCAATGGGCTTTGTAGTCGCTTTCCAGAGCTGAGGCCAATGTGTTTTATGAAAAAGGTTTATTTTTACATTTTAATTGGAAATATAATATTGCACTTTGGAACTCTGACCATCCTTTCCAGGACAACTTGCCAGAGATCAATGGTGAGACATCACCCGTCAGGCTGTGACAGACATCCCTCCCCTTTCCCGGGGTGACCCCTCTGGTAAGCTGTCCTAGCATTCTTCTCCCCAGAAAACATGCTTAATAGTGATTCTTTTTGACAGCTTCAACCAATTTCCTGTACCATAAAATAAAAATAGCTTAATGTAAAACTTACCTTATTATACAGAGGTTTTCAGGACTCCTAGTGACTTTGGAAACGTGGTCCAGACCAACTGACTGGTACTTAAATCTTGCTGCAGGTGGGTTATCACTGCAATTGCCTAAAGTTTGTTTTGTACCTTTTAATTTCCAAAGGCTACCTCTTACCACTATGACCAAGAATGATAGAGAACCTAACACTTTTGTACACAGAGCTGACAAGATGTTAATTGCATAATCCTGTGTGAATTTATCTTTGAGCTGCCCATAGCCTGACCCACTGTGATATAGGCACCAGATCAATGTAGAAATCATACATTGAATAAATGGACGAATGGATTATTTATCACTCAACACCCATTGAAGAAATAAATGTTAAATCTCGCTGTTTCTTTACATGACACAGAGGCAGGCACCCATGACAATGGTGTTGCTGTTGGTCAGATATTATATTTGCAATCCAAGAGGAACCATGACATTTTTAAATCAAGAACATGGCAAGTCCAAAAAGCTCTCACTTCAGAGGACTTTGGACCCATGGAACCATCCTTCTCCCATATTCCCATTTCTGTATTTATATTCCGTCCATCAGCTGACAGATTTCATTCTAATCCCAGATACATTCCAGTTTCCACAGTCACATGTGCATAGCTTCGTGAGGAGGGACTTTGTAATAACTGGGTCAAAACAGAGACTGCCTTAGACCTGATCAAACCCAACAGTCTATTTCTGGCAGACACTACCCAAGTTCCATCTCACCTTGCCAAGACTTGTTTAAAAGTTACCATGTTGAGGAAGCTTTCTTCTTATGTCCCAACCTCTTAACAGAAGTAAGAGCTTCCTTGACTGTATCCCCAGCACACTCTGATGTGTGCTGGAAATTCAGAAAATAAACAAACAACTTCACTGTAAGGAAGCCACGCTAGCAACTGGGAAAGACAGACAGATAAGGAGATGAGCCTGGATAACTGAGCCTTCTGTACTCAGAGTCATTGTGCTGTAGTCATTGTTCACCTCCTTGGCTCTTTGGGTCAGTCACATTCATTCCCTCATTCACTCTACCATGCTTTGGGCACCATGCTATTTATTCTGGTGACACTATCAAATAAGCCAGTTCTGCTTTCGTGGAAATTATACTCAAGTGGTAATCTCTCACTGCCACCCACAGTCCAAATATCCATGGACCCCCCCTCCCCACATATACATATATCAGGTTTAAAGCTCTTTAAGCTCACCAACACTCAGAAGACCAATCAACCTAATTTATTCCTCACCATATCTCCTGACCCAGGACCAATGCCCACCTTAATTCAATAAGTACTCAATAAATGTTTGTTGAATAGATGAATGACCCCAAAAACTCTGCCTGATAGGTCTGCCCATCTAACTGCATCAACGTTGACCTGCATGCATGGACAGAGAAATCTGGCCTCCTGGGCAGAGCCTTCTGCCTGGGTGAAAGCTTCTACTTCTAGTTCTGTTAGTGTGTAGCCTTGCTGATGTCATTTAGCATCTTCAAGTTTCAGCTTTTCAAGCAAAAGTTGGAGATAAGAATATGCAAGACTACATGGACTCTTTTTAAAAGTGCACAAGTTGTGAATGTAAATATAATACTTCAATTAAAGTGAATGAGTATTAGGGAAAGAGTAATGGTCTAGGAGTCAAGTCTAGGGGCCTGGTTCGGACACAGATGTGACCTTGGCAAGAGATGTGGCCTTCCTGGGCCTCAGTTTCCACGTGTGTTAAATGATGGCCCCTAAAAGCACTGCAGCTCTAGACCAATCTTCCTGTTAGTAATTCTGTTAGTACCTCTATAGTGGTATGCTTATATTTAAATTTTGTTTAATACATGTGATTTTTAATCAAATACCTGGAAGGAAAATATCACTCTTATATCAATCAAGATTCTTTTGATTGCAAGTTATAAAAACCTATTCAAACCAGCAAGGGGAAATTTATTATAAAGCCAGAGGGATGCTTCACAGAACCTATGGGCAAAAATGTAGAAAGGAACTGGGGCCAGGAAGTGGAAGGCTGTGGGCAAACCTGGAAGTTCTCTCTCAGTTCCGCATGCCCTCTACCTCTACCTCTACCTCTCCGTCTCCCTCTCCCTCTCTGTCTCTCTGTAAACTAGCCCTGCTTCTCAAGTACACACATAGGAGAACACAGTTACCAATAGAACCCAAGTTTGCAGCCACCTGAAGAAACACCAAATGTCCCTCTTGATTTCAGTCCCATTGTCTTAGGAAGGAGCCACTGACTGACCCATCTTGAACCAGGCATTCACTCCAGCCCACATTGCACAAATATGGCTGCCCCAAGCTTACCCTTATGGGGCATGGTGGAGTCATCATCAGAGAAGAGATAATCACTGTTTTGGGAGACAACCCAATAAATATCTGCCTCAGCTACTTCCCACAGTTTTCAGAGAGCAAAGCTCATTATAACCACGTGCTAATTCTTATTTTCAACATTAACAGTGAAGCTTAAGTAACTGAGTTACTTCTCCCAAATATCATAGATTGCTCTCAGGTGTGCGAAGCCTGTAGTATTTTGTCTGGTTTTGTTTAATCCTTTCAGTCTTTAGTTTCAAGGGTCTGATGAACCACAGAACTATCCTGAATGAGTCATAAAATTACCTAGAATAAGAACTGAGATTTTTCCAGAGATCTCAAATTAGTGTATTTTTAAAAAGCCTCATTTCCTCAGGCGCACAGGGATAATGAGAAGCATAGGCAGTGGAGTGTTTGTTCGTCCTCAGTGATGTCTGCAGACCCAAAGACCAAAGGCCACTTCCCTGCTTTGTTAGACTGAGTGGATTTTAACTGTAAGGGACTTTCTGATTCTTACAACTGAGGTTGGGAGAAACAGAGGCAGATTTGGTCTAATTCTCTTTCAAATTTCGCTCACAAGTTTTCAGAAGAGCCCAAAGAAGAAGGGAGACTTGGTTATTTGAGGTGATGGAGGGAGGCAGATGATAGAAAGAATCAGAAATTTGGATTGAAAACTGAAATGGATGAGGAAGCCAAGATCCACTGGAGCCAGGCACGGTGGCTCACGCCTCTAATCCCAACACTTTGGGAGACTGAAGCAGATGGATCACCTGAGGTCAGGAGTTCGAGCCCAGCCTGACCAACATGGTGAAACCTCGTCTCTACTAAAAATACAAAAATTAGCCCAGCGTGGTGGCACATGCCTGTAATCCCAGCTACTCCAGAGGCTGAGGCAGGAGAATTGCTTGAACCTGGGAGGTAGAGGCTGCAGTGAGCCAAGATCACACCATCGCGCTCCCACCTGGGCAACAAGAGTAAAACTCCGTCTCAGAAAAAAAAAAAAAAGTACTCGAGAAGAACGAGGAAAAAGGAAGCTCTGGATAAGGTGTCTGTGATGGTAGCAGACTAAGTGTTCCCTACAGGTAAGTCTTTAAAGTCTTTAAATGCCTTCTCCTTAACTCAGGAATGAGCAGTCAAAATCTTCCATTTCCTCTTAAGCCTGCCACAAAATCTCCTACATGGGTAGTAATTTTCCAGAGTGGTGTTTGGCCACTAGTCCTTCCTAATTTTCTGAGTACAGGGGAGGGAACTAGATCCCGCTTCACCAACTCAAGGTAATTAGTAAACTTCCATCTTTGGCAAAGACCAGGCCTGGATATGAAGTCTGAGGAGAATCCAGCCAATGGGTCATCTCTGACATCAGGGAAAGTCAGCACCTTTAAATTTTTTTTTTTGGTCTGGAACCAGAGTTGCTTCCACAGTCATCACAACATAATGTGCAACAGCTGTGTGCCTTCAGCTCCACTGCAGCTACTCCCTCTGTGTTAGGAAGAGAAGAGACGACTAGCCTGGCTAGTCTGGCTAAGCATATCTTGCCATCTAGTTTCCAAACTTAACCAAATTCTAATCTATCAGTGAGTCAGCAAATACAGATTGAGTCTCCATCCTTGAGTTAGTCACTGTGAGGAACCAAATGAAGCCTGAAGTAAGGTCTCTACCCTCAAAGGCTTCCGGTTCAACTGGGAGATGAAATAGGAACCAGATATGGAGAGAAAATGCAAGAAGCTAGAAATAGATGCACTTCAATAGGAATTAATTTCAGCATCTCCTGCTTCTCATAAATCTCATGGGGACACTTGGGTCAATCACCCAGGCTTTCATATAGAAAAGAGTGTCCCGGCTGGACATGGTGACACATGCCTGTAATCCCAACACTTTGGGAGACCAAGGTGGGGATGATTGATTGAGCCCAGGAGTTCAAGACCAGCCTGGGCCACATGGAGAAACCCCGTCTCTGCAAAAAATACAAAAATTATCCAGACATGGTGGTGCACACCTGTAGGCCCAGCTACTTGAGAGGCTAAGGTGGGAGGACTGCTTGAGCCCAGGAGATGGAGGTTGCAATGAGCTGATATCGCACCACTGCACTCCAGCTTCCATGACAGAGTGAGACCTTGTCTAAAAAATAGTAATAGAATGTCTACCAAGACTCCTGCTTTTTCTAATCTGTGACCTGGGCTGACCAACCTAATACAACAAAAGTGCTATAGGAATCCAGTTCGCAGGTTTTCTTTTTCTGGAGTAAATACCTGTGACAGTTGAGGTTTTATGAGCCAACATCCCCCCTACAACACCACTTTCACCACCAACAACCTTTCCAACTACCGATGCATAGTCCTTATTCACCTTGTACCACAAAAGCAGTGTTGAGTATGGTTAAGAGTTGGATTCCAGAATCAGACTGCCTAGATTCAGCTCCTGGCTTTCCCTCTAACTCACTCTATGTGTTTAGTAAGTTACCTTCACTTCTCCAAGCCTCGCTCCCTTCAGCTCTAAAATGAGGATAGCAGTGTTGTTACGTTGACTCAGCAAGTTAATTTTATGAGTTAATATATCTAAAGTGTTTTGAACTGTATGTGGCACAGGTAAGTACTCAATAAACATAAGTTATGATTGGCCAAAAGCCAATCAATGAATTAGTCAATAATTATTGATCAACGACTGTGTGCTAGAACCAGGTGCTAAGAAGAGGAAGGGGCAGAGATGAATAAGGCACAGCTGCTTTGCATCATGGAATTTTGGTTTCTTAAAGACAATCAGAAAGCACGCATACAAGTAATGGCCAGGTGCAGTGGCTCACACCTGTAATCCCAGCACTTTAGGAGGCCGAAGTGGTTGGATTACCTGAGGTCAGGAGTTCAAGACCAGCATGGCCAACAATGTGAAACCCTGTCTCGACTAAAAATACAAAAAGTTAACTAGGCATGGTGGCGGGCGCCTGTAATCCCAGCTGCTCGGGAGGCTGAGGCAGGAGAATCGCTTGAACCCAGGAAGTAGAGGTTGCAGTGAGCCAAGATCACACCATTGCACTCCACCCTGGGTGATAAGAGCAAAACTCCCTCTCAATAATAATAATAATAACCACACATACAAGCAAATATTACCCCAAACTGAATGATTTCAGGCCCAGAATAGGGAGCAACTGCAGGAGAGTCCTGTGAGCCACCCAGAACCTAGGATCATCTTTGAGATGCCTTCTCCATACCTGTGACCCCAAGTCCCTCTTGAGCCTGGTTTGATGAGAAAGATGCATGAGTCAGATACTATTTCTGAAAAAGGGATTACACATTCCCCACACACCTCCTGCTGCACCTCCTGACCTAGGCTCCCAGGGGAGCCAGGGGAAGCTGGGAAAGAAGGCTATCAATGACCTAGGAAGGTACACACAGCCCCAGAGTCAGAGAAACCAAAGCTGGTGAGGTGGTTCTGAAATATCAGGCCCAAGCAGGGCTTGTCTGTTGGTATGTTTCTTAGAGGTAAAGAGAAGGAACTGTAAATAGCCCATCCCTCCTGGCCAGTATGGGAAACACACTCTTTGTAACTCTATCTGGTTACAAACAGTGCCATTGCACTGTCCTTCTCATTGTTCCTTGGTGCATAGATAAAAGAAGATTAGAGACCCAGGAAGCACTGCAGTGATAAAATATCATTTCCAAAGAGTTTGAGCTAATAAGGGTCTGAATGAGGGCATTAGTAGCAGAGAAGGAGGACAGAGAGAGTTGGAAGCACAAAGAAGGCAGAGTCAATAGGCTCTGATCACCAAATGGCTGTGGGGGTATAGATGGGAATGTCCCCCAGGCTGGCTCCAGGGCCCTGGCATGGGGACCTGGCTGAGCGGCAATGCCAATCATGGAGACAGGAAATTCAGGGAAGAGCACGTTGGCAAGGAGTTCAGGTCTGGACTTGTTGAGTCTGACATGCCTGTGAGACATCCCAAGAAAGATTTTCACTGGTAACTGAGGATGTAGAATCAAACACTGAGAGAGGCACCGTGGCTCACACCTATAATCCCAGCACTTTGGGAAGCCAAGGCAAGAGGATGGCTTGAGGCTAAGAGTTCAAGACAGGCCTGGGCAACATGGCGAAACCCCATCTCTCCAAAAAAATACAAAAATTAGCCGGGTGTGGTGGTGGGCACCTGTAGTTCCAGCTGGGGGGCAGGAGAATTGCTTGAGCCTGGGAGGTTGAGACTGCAGTGAGTTGTGATGGTGCCACCGCACTCCCGCCTGGGTGACACAGTGAGACCCTGTCTCAAAAAACAAACAAACAAACAAACCCTCCAGAAAACACAAAACAATATGGAAGGAGACATCTAAGTTGAAGAGAAGGTGCCCCTGGGTGGTAATGAGTGACATGAGAATTAACAGCTTTCCCCCTTGGAACAAGAAAAGAGCAAAAGGCCAAGGGCAAAGCCTTGGGAAGCATCTGTGTAATGTTCAAGGGGTAGGCAGAAGAGAGGAGCTCATGAAGGAATTGGAGTACTGAGAAAAGGCCAGCCATGGGGATGGGGTGGACAGGAGCACCGATCGCCACAATGAGGAGGTAAGCGAGCGAACAAGATGGAAGGGAGCCCATCAGGACTGGCACCAGCAGGTCATGGGTGACTTTGACAGGAGGAGGAGGATGCAAGGAAGGGAGCCTGACTCTCTTTTGGGGTGCTAGACAGCTCCTCCAGCTAAGTTCTAAGCCCACTTGTACAGGTTCTAGCTATACCAGTATACCAGATATAAGGACTAGCAATTGGCAAAGCTTTTCTAGAGGACAACTTGGCAGTGTGCATCCAAATATTGAGTGAAGAAACGATGCTGCTGTCAGCGATCTCTGCCCACTTGCTACCCAGCACTGGCACCTATTTGGTGCCAGAGTCAGTGCCCACAGGAACTTGAAAACAAGTGACTCTCCTTCAGAGAGTGGCCTGTGATTGGGGAGTGTGGTGACTGCCCTTGGAGATGGCAGCGCTGCTGCCCAGCCCGCAGGTGCTGCCCCATGCAGGTGTCCTGAGGGCGAGGCTTCTTTCCACCTTGACAATGAGCTGTCCTTTGCTCTGGTGGCTGTGGTCTTAGCTCCGCCTGTTTTGATTCACCTTCTGAGGACAGTGCTTCTACTTCAAGGGAAGAGCCATGAGCGGAGTATTGGTTTTATTTTATTTTGAGACAGGGTCTCACTCTATTGCCCAGGTTGGAGTGCAGTGGGGTGATCACAGCTCACTGCATCACTGCAGCCTTAACTTCCCAGGCTCAAGCGATCCTTCCCCTCTAGCCTCCAAAGTAGCTGGGACTACAGGTATGCACCACCATGCCCAGCTAGTTTTTGATCTTTTGTAGAGACTGGGTTTCGCCATGTTGCCCAGACTGGGAATACTGGTTTTAAACTCCATGGGAAGTCAGCCTGGCTTCGGGACCCTTGGCAAGGGCTGTGTAGGTTGAGAGGATGGGTTTGTGTCGGCACAGACTAGCATACATTGTTTTCTCTGGAAAAGCTACACTTTAGATTATGGGGGCTGGGTTAAAGGTGGCTGTAAATTGTCAATCCTTCACTAAGAAGTGGAGTTTATTTCCCTCCTCTTGAAGCTGGGCTGGCCCCGGACTTGCTAAATCAGTAGGACCCAGTAGAAGTGGCACTGTGCCCATCTCAGGACCTGCCTTCTGAGTCCAGCCTCCTGCCTCCTCCCTCTTTGGGCCACTCCCTCTTCTGACTCTCACTCTTGGAACCCAGTCACCATGAGAAGCCTAAGGCACATGAAGAGGCCACACATAGGTACTGTGGTCAGCAGCCTCGGCTCAGCTCCAAACTCACCGCCAGGATGCACTGCCAGTCAAGTGAGCGGTCACCTGGGATGTGCCAACCCAATAAAGCCTCACATGACCTCAGCCCCAGCCGACATCACACGGGGCAGAAATGTCCCCCCCCAACAGAGCCCAGTCAGCGCCCAGCCTTTTGAGAAATAATACAAGAGTTGCTGGTTTGGGTCACTAAGTGGGGGGATAGTTTGTAGATAACTAGAACCGTTTTAATTTGTATTTTCCATACACGCTGTTTCCCAATTGCTGGAGTAAACTGACAAAAGCAAACTTTACCCATTAGCATCCATCTGTGTGGCACACAATCCTGCCCACGCTTTCTTTCAAGTAGCTCAAGAGGGCTGGCGTTCCTTCGGCCTCTCTGTCTCCTTGTTGTAGGAGCACCCAGTGCAGTGAATGTCACAGGTGTGGGGTGGAGGCCCAGAAGGACTGGGAAAAGCCACCTGGAGAAGAGAGGGCCTCCTATAAATGGGTTAGCGGAGCCACTGGGGGCGGGGCCGCTTTTACACAGGCTGAATGCAGCAGTCTTTTTGTGTTTCCGTCAGGCCCCATAGGAGAGAGCCCAATGCCAAGACTAGGTGGGCCCAGATGACTGTGTTCCCATTCTTTCTTGCACTGAGGGTAATTTTAGTGACATGATATGACTTGATCCCAGTAACTGTGGGGTTGTGGCTTTATTCGACACCATGGAATTGAGTCTCTACAGCCTCTGGAGCCCTGTGAACCCTTCAGCCCTGTGGCCTGCTCCAAACCCCTCAAAATTTCAGCCCTGAGCTCCTCCAGGGTGGGACCAGGACTTGTTTTGGCTCCTGGACCTTGTGTGGCAGGTTAGGAAGGAATGACAAAAGGCTGACGGGCCTTCCTTTTTGTCTCATGGGAGCCCAGAGAAAATGCCAGTTCACCAGGAGAGTGGGGTCCTGAGGACCAGGGCTTTGAGCTTTAAACAAGTGACTTGGAAAGTTCTGGTTCAACTACCCTGACCAGTTCCACTTTTCTTGCTGGGTTTTGATAATGGTTAATACACATGCTTAGTCTCTTCAACTAAAGTGAATTCATTTACAACAGACAAAATTTGCTTGAAGCTCACGCTACTGCCATAACTCTTCGCACTTCAGACTTACAGGAATTTCTAGCAAGAGGGTTGTGTTGTTTTTATAATGTCTGAAATATAAATGATAGCAGGAGGAAGACCCTATTCCTAGGAAAAGATAAAATCAAACAAGGTGGTCTGTGGTGAGTTATCCCGTGTGGTATTAATTTCACATCCAGGTTTGGATGATCTCATAAATTGTTCTTTTGATTAGTAATCTCACCCCAGCCTGCAAGACTGAATTATTTCCCTGTACTTCAGACCCCCTGTCTAGTCTGTAATGCAGAACACATTGTGTGTCTTGGCTGGCATGAGTGGGAGAGGACAGATGCCCACAATTGTCTGAGAGCTGTAGGCACTGAGCTCAGCTTTGCATCCTCGAGGGACAATTGGTGATGTTGTTAATGGTACATTGTCACAATATCAGGTGTGTGTGTGGTGGGGGCCAGGATAGAGGATGGGAGAGAGCTCCTAGAATACTTTGTACTTTATCTGTGTTTAGACTATGACATCTGCTTCAGACTATTTGGCCCAATACCCATGGAACGATGGGATTCCCCAAACTTCTACGATACCTCAAATGCAGCTTAGGAGAGGGATCACTCAGAGCTCCAATCTGCACTGGCTTCTGAGATTGCTGCCTGAGGAGCAACACTCACATATTTGGAGGACAAAAGTGGCTTCCTTAGTGGCAAGAATCTCAGATCCTTTAAGTCTAGTGGAGAGGAGCAAGCATACAAGAGAATGACCTTCCAGAAATAAAACCTACATAGATGAATTGTCTCCTTTTCACCCTGCAGGACTCAACAAATCACCCTCCAAAGCTGTGTCATGTTTCTTCTAGGTGGAAGAGGGGACACATTCTCCTAACCCAGCCCAGAGTGAAGGCCTCCAAAGGGCTGCCATGACCTGACCTCCTACCCACAGGTTAGAGTCAGGCTCACTGGGTGTAGAGCACTTGCTTCCTCTGAAATCTGCAAATAAAATAGCCATGTAAGATCTATTGCCTCATCAAAGACTGTGGAAATGGATCCAGAAACTGTCTTTGTAGCCGAAACTATGGCCCTGACTCTTCTCCAGTGACTACCAGCGCATCCTCCAGGGCCCAGGGCCCGAGTTACTGCCAGCCTGGCTGGAGAAGGGTCATGGCTGTGCCTCACTCAGCCACCCCCGCTGGGTGGCGAGGTGGCTCTGGATTTGGGGTGGTAGCTGTCAGCACATGCCTCTGAGAATTCTTCTTTTAACCAATGCTTTAGAAAGCCCAAGTTTTATTTAGAGAAAAGTGCTTTTTAGGATTGCTGCTGTTTACAGGGTGACCAAACCATTCCAGTTTGCCCAAGACTGAAGGGTCTTGGGACTTTTAGTGCTGAAACCACAAACACCAAGCAAACTGGGACAGTCGACTCGATAGGAGCAGGGGAGAGGAAATTGCCAAGGCACTACAATTCCATACAAGCTGCCCTCTAGCTGTGGGCCATCTGGCCACCCCAGGAAATTTAGGCAATTATTCCCTGCACTCTCCATCATGATGAAATCTGAGATTTGGACCCAGGGAACCTATCTGAGTTATTTTGGTGAGCTTTGTCTTCTAAATAGAATAAATGGTGTGTGAAGGCCTGCAGGAACCTCGGTTATTCACATGGTGGTCCTCCATTTCTTCTTTGAGGGTGCACCTCCTCAAGATGGCCCACTTTCTACAACTTGGCAAATCACATCAGAAGGCCATTTTGGAGCTTTGCCAACCCAAGTGTGTTGTAAGATCGCAAGAGCTGGTCAACAGATTTTCTCCTGCCCGAGACCATCTAAGTGTCTTTATAAGATTCTGAGTCAGAGACCCAGCTAGACTTAGTCGCTGGTAGTTTCTTTGCTAAGTCTGGAAAAGATATACAGACTTTAAGGAGTGGAGACATTTGTTTTTGCCCAGAGATGATTTGTCCTACCGGGAAATAATGCAAAAATCCTCAAGCACAATCTCTCTTGTCACGTAGAAGCCTCAAGACAATCCCAGCCAATTTGGAGCATGTTGTTCTGTGGCCCAGGCTGCTGAGGATAGAATATGAGCATCAGAGATGTTCTCACTTAACTACTGTGGCCAAAATCCTGCCTTCCAGTCTTCGGAACTATAGGCAGCACAGAGCAGAGAGCAGGGCATGAAGTCCCAAAAGTAACCACTTCATCCCAGGACAAGAGACTCCCAGCTCTATGCAGTTCTTGTGAAGCTTAACCCCTTAACTGAAAAACTAAAAAGTAAAACCAAGATGTCACTGGAGCAGTGTTGGAATGACAGATGCATTTTTCTGCAACTGGAAATTCTAAGAAACTTAAACATTTCATGGCTGTGTCTGGATGTTTTGAGTATTGTTTTGAAGGCTAAAAGGACTGATAATCCCGTTTACTGTGCCCTACAAGGGAAGAAGAGTCTTTCAAAACCTGAAACTCCTTATCCTGAAATTCAAAGATCTGTACCCTGAACATCCTGCAGCCTGATTTTAGGCTACTCCACTCCCAAGGCCCTTCTAAGCCAGGTCAGTTGTCTTTGGGACATGCCTGGCCCTGTCCTGCCCCCAGGTTTTCCTCGCCTCCCTAGCGTAGCATGACTCTCCTCCCCCTGTCCAATTCTCATCCCCCTTTCCAGGTGCAACTTAAGTACTGCTTCCTGCAAGAAGCCCTCCTAGAGGCTGGGACCTCTCCCTGCTCAGAACATGAGACTCAGCAGGGCATCCTCATTCATTCTCTCTTTAGCAGATGAAGAGCCCCACGTCCCAGGTGTTGTCATTTAAGTAATCACATGTGCTCATCAGTCCCCCTTACTAGACTGCAAGCTCCTTGAGGCCAAGTGCTTTGTCTTTCTTGTGCTGGAAATATCCAACCAGGTCTGGCCCACAGAAGTAACTGAGTTGTGAGTGCTGATATCATTTGATCAAACAGAAACCCCCATCACAGCCAGGTGACACGTGCATCTACTGACTCTGTGACGCAGCAATTCCACACCTAAGTATTTACCCAAGAGAAATGAACACCAAAATGCCTAATAGCTTTATTCACAATAGCCAACAACTGGAAACAGTCCACATGCCCATAGATAGGAAAACAGAGAAACATACAAAGGAATACTTGTCAATAAACAGGAGCAACTTACGGATACACAAGATACCATGGATGAGTTTCAAGCGCATTACACTGTGTGAAGCCTTGCACGAGATAGTGTATGCTGCATGATTTCATTTATATGAAGTTTTGAAGTCATCAAAACTCATTACGGTGAAAAATAGAACAGTTCTTGCTTCTTGGGGGATGGGGTGGGGACAGTGAGTGGGAAAGGGGTATTCAGGAACTCCCTGAGATGATGGTAATGCTCTGTATATCAACAAGAGTTTGGGTTTCCCAGTTGTATGCATTTGTCAAACCTTAGCAACTATCCGCTTAAGGTTTGTGCATTTCGTTGGAGGCAAATTTTATTTCAAAAAGAAATCACTAACAAATATTGAATATTAGTAACATGTATGGTGAAGGGTACCGATGTCTGCAATTTGCTTTGAAATGCATCAGAAAGAAAACTTAACTGATGGATGGAGAGAGGGATGGATGGATAGATAAGTGATGGAGGAATCATAATAAAACGAAGCAAACAAAACAAAGTCACTGTGCTGGCCACCTCCTACCCCAAACTGCTGCACTTACCTTAAGGGCTGCCACTGTGGGGGAAGGGGAAGCTGGAAGGATGAACATTTCCTCTGACAAGGAAGTGGAGGAGGAGGTGGTGTCCTTGAGGGCAAGCAGGTTTCTAAGGGACCAGGAAGGGGATAGGTGAGGTGGGAACCATGAGGTTTGCTGTTGATGAGAAGGATCAAGTCAGGAGTAAAGTTTGGGTTTCAGTGGAGGCCACAGTGGGGAAGGGGCGCACTGGGGGCCTGGCTGGAGGCAACATGGCTTTTGATCAGCCATTACCTGAGGGGCTTCCTGGTCCTGGGCACATACCAGGGATAAAGGAATGTTGATCGAATGACAGGCTGGCCGAGCTCGCCCCATCACTGAGTCTACAGCCCTTGAAGTTCATAGTCAAATTCATGGTTCAAAGAACTGTCCTTTCTTAGCAAACACTGATAATCTGAACCACATCTAACCTCATTCCTCCTTTGATAGGGTAACTGAGCTGGTAGATCAGAAGAGAAATTCAGTCCATCTGGATTTCAGCAGAAGTTCCAAACTGGCCGCCCTTGGGCTGAATGCAGCCCACAGCTGTGTTGTGTATTTTGTTTGGCCTCCCAAGGTTTTTTTTTTTTTAAGTTTAGTTTAGTTGGCAAGATTTTAAGATCACATAAAAATCCAGATCTGGCAACCATGGGCCTACCTGGCACAATTGGCAGGAATGAGGGCAGCAGCCCCCTGGGAGCCTGAGCCTCACTCACTCCTGCCTCCCCACCACGGGCATGGGCACCGCACCCTTGCATGTCATGTCACTTGGTGACAAGATGGAGAAATCAAGGGTGGTTGATAAAAACACTAAGCTAACCTCAATGCAATAAATATTGACTGAGCAGTGTTTTGTTTTAGGGACAGGATGGAGAACAAAGTTTCTCGGTTCCTTGTCTAAAGGAACTTCAATTCTGGAGTGGTAGACGGTCTGAAAAAGAAAGAAAGAAAAAGAAAAGGAAAAAAAGATTCCAAACTGTGATCATTGTTATAAAGGAAAGGGACAGGGTGGAAGAGGAGATGCGACGGAGAGTAATGTAGGTGGGGAGTGCCTGCCTACCTTTGCTAAGGTGGTGGGAAGTGCTTGTGGGCCAGCATTTTTCAGCTGAGTCCTGAAGGATGCAGAGATTTGGAGAAAAGTGCTGGGGTGGAGGAAAGGCCTTGGGTGGGGCTGCACTTGGGTTCTTTGAGAAGCTGGGTGAAGCCCTCTGTCAAGGGCATTGCAGTGAGAGTGAATCAAGACATGGGTGTGGAGGTGGGCTGTGGGTGGGAGCTATAAACCAGGTGAGGAGTTTAGATTTTATTCTGTGTAAATTGGAAAGCACTGTCAGTTTTGGGGTAAGGGAGAGACATACTAGCTCTGTGTCTCATAAAACTGCTGTTGTTGTCAGTAGGCAATGTAGGGAAGAGTGGCCAGAAGTCTCATCAATAGGCCATTGCAGGATACAGGTGAGAAGTGATGGTGGCTCAGATGGTGGAGGAGGAGACAAATAGATACAAGTGTACTTTAAGGAAGCTGATTTAGTTGGATGCACGAGAAGGTAGCCCTGGGGATGCTATCAGTGGCTGCATTGGATACACATTTGTGTAGGAATTTAGACAAAGATTGCTCAGGATAAGGCAGCACAACCTCAGCTTCTTTCAAAATGCAAGATAATTTTTGGTAGCCGGATGTAGCTTAAGCAGTTCATTGCAAACAGAAAATGCCGAAAATTCATGCGTATTTTGCATTTTATTCCATAATGTATCTGTATTCAATCTGATTTTTTGAAAGTATAAATCTTATAGCATCAATAAATAAACAAGAAAAAGACCCAGATATTCCTCTCAGTGTCACTGGTTAATACTCTGTCAGTGGTTTTTAACCTTGACTGTGCACTGAAATCACTGGAAGAGCTTCAGAAAAAGCTAATGCCTGGGCCCCTCTCCCAGAGGTTCTGATTTCATTGTCCTGAGCTGTGACCTGGGCATCTGGATTTTTTAAACTTTTATTTTAACTTAAAGCATACATGTGCAGGTTTGTTACATAGGTAAACTTGCATCGTGGAGTTTGTTGTGCAGATTATTTTGTCACCCAGGTATTAAGCCTAGTACCCATTAGTTATTTTTCCTGATCTTCTCCCTCCTCCCACCCCTAATAGGCCACAGTGTGAGTTGCTTCCCTCTGTGTATCCATGTATTCTCAGTATTTAGCTCCCACTTATAAGTGAGAACATGTATTTGGTTTTCTGTTCCTCCATTCATGTTGCTGCAAAGACATGATCTTGTTTGTCCTTTTTTTTTTTTTTTTATGGCTGCATAGTATTCCATGGTGTATATATAACAAATATTCTTTATCCAGTCTACCACTGATAGGCATTTAGGTTGATTCCATGTCTTCGCTATTGTGGATAATTTGCTGCAATGAACATACACAATGCATATGTCTTTATGATGAAATGATTTATGTTCCTTTGGGTATATACCCAGTAGTGGGATTGCTATTTTAGCTGGATTGCTGGGTCGAATGGTATTTCGGTCTTTAAGGAATTGCCACACCGTCTTCCACAATAGTTGAAGTAATTTACACTCCCACCAACAGTGTATGAGCATTCCTTTTTCTCCACAATTGGCATCTGTTATTTTTTGATTTTTTAATAGTAACCATCCTGACTGTTGTGAGATGGTATCTCATTGTGGTTTTGATTTGCATTTCTCTAATGATCAGTGATGTTGAGCTTTTTTTTCATATGATTATTGGCTGCACATATGTCTTCTTTTGGAAAATAGCTGAATATATGTTTATGTCCTTTGCCCACTTTTTTTTTTGTGTGTGTGTGTGACACGGAGTCTCGCTCTGTTGCTTAGGCTGAAGTACAGTGGCATGATCTCGGCTCACTGCAACCTCTGCCTCCAGAGTTCAAGCAATTCTCATGCCTCAGCCCCGTGAGTAACTGGGACTATAGTCACCCAACACCATGCCTGGCTAATTTTTTGTTGTTGTTGTTGTTTGTATTTTTTAGAAGAGATGGGGTTTCATCATGTTGACCAGGCTGATCTTCAACTCCTAAGCTCAAGTGATCTGCCCACCTCAGCCTCCCAAGTGCTGGGATTACAGGCATGAGCCGCCGTGCCTGACCCCTTTGCCCACTTTTTAATAGGTTGTTTGGTTTTCTTTTCTTGTAAATTTAAGTTCCTTATAGATGCTGGATATTAGACCTTTGTCAGATGCAAAGTTTGCAAATATTTTCTCCCATTCTGTAAGTTGTCTGTTTACTCTGTCTAGTTTCTTTTACTGCGCAGAAGCTCTTTAGTTTAATTAGATCTCATTTGTCAATTTTTGCTTTTGTGTCAATTGCTTTTGGCATCTTTGTCATGAAATCATTGCTTGTTCCTGTGTTCTGAATGGTATTGTCTAGCTTGTCTTCCAGGAGTTGTATAGTTTTGGGTTTTACGTTTAAGTCTTTAATCCACCTTGAGTTGATTTTTGTATATGGTGTAAGGAAGGGGTCCAGTTTCAATCTTCTGCATATGGCTAGCCAGTTATCCCAGCACCATTTATTAAATAGGGAGTCCATTACACATTGTTTGTTTTTGTCAGATTTGTCGAAGATTGTATAGTTGTAGGTGTGCAGCCTTATTCCTGGGTTCTCTATTCTGTTCCATTGGTCCACATGTCTGTTTCTGTACTGGTATCATGCTGTTTTGGTTACTGTAGCCCTACAGTATAGTTTGAAGTTGGGTAACACGATGTCTCCAGCCTTGTTCTGTTTAGGGTCTTTTTTCATTCCATATAAATTTTAAAATAGTTTTTTCTAGTTCTGTGAGGAATGTCTTTGGTAGGTTAATGGGAATAGCATTGAATCTATAAATAGCTTTGAGTGGTATGGCCATTTTCACAATATTGATTCTTCCTATTTATGAGCATGGAATATTTTTCCCTTTGTTTGTGTTATCTCTGATTTCTTTGCACAGTGTTTTGTTAGTTCTCCTTATAGAGATCTTTCACTTCTCTGGTTAGCTGTATTCCTAGGTATTTTATTTTTTGGTAGATTTTTAAAGCTCTCTTGTAGCTGTAACGTGCAGCCATGGTGAAGAACCACTCACTAGGGCAGAGATTCTCAAAGAAGCGTAAGTTCCTCTGGCCCTACCCCAGACTTACTGAATCCAAAATTCAGGCGGCGCAGCCCCCAAGCTACAGTTTAACAAGCCCTCCAGGTGATTCTGATGCCTGCTGAGGTTGGAAAGCCGCTGCTCTTGACTCTGTGCTTCTCAACTTGAGAAGCTCAGACATATAGTATTTCATCTGATCCTCAAAGGGAAAGGCAGAGTGACTGGTATTGTCACGGGATTGTCTTTTCCATCTATCAGATGGTAGATGAAGCAGAGAGAAATTCAGTGATTCACCAGTCAGTGGCAGATTAGGGACCCAAACCCAGGTCTTCTGAAGGCTGAGGTGAGGACAGTCACTCACAACTACCCTCACCCTCCATGCTACTTCTCGCTTTTGTCAGCTAACAGGTCTGATACAGGGGGCTCCCTGTCAAGGGGTAAACAGAGTCCTGGGCACTGCAGAATGGTGTAGAGGTTAGCAAAGTGGTTTGGTAAAAGGGCCAGATAGTAAATAGCTCTGTGGGTCACAGGGTCTCTCAAAATTCCTCAACTATGCCATTACAGCAAGAATGTAGCCATAGGCAATGCATGCATGAGTGCAGCTGTGTGCCAATAAAAACAGAAGTAGTGGAGGAGCAGATTTAGGTGTGGGACTAGGGTTCTACTCTGGAGTAAGGTCGGCCTAGGTCACAGGTCTGGGCCAGGCCTCCATTGAGTGCCACCCTTTCTCAACACGCAGGTGGTTGTGTGGAGAGCCCAGGCCCTGCTGTGTAGTTGCCCAAGGCTAGAAGTGGTGATGGCTGGAGTTCAGCTACAGGAGGTGGAAATGGCTTTGTGGCTTCCCCTCTTTACCAAAACATTGGGAGATGAGGCTGGTGAGCTACAAGGCCTGGGCAGGTCATGTAGGTGGTGAGAATGACCAGACCATTCTCTGCTAGTCCTGCAGAGGCAATGAGTGAGCCAATGAGTTTGATGTCCAAACCCCATGGCCCATTCATCTGGAAATTGTCTTCATGGAAAATTCTGGAACATTATAAAGCCACTGAATGCAGACTGATTGAGATGAATAGTGAGAAGGAACCAGGAGGGGTGCCAGAGGGTGAGCTCTTGGCCTGGTAAAACATGCTCTGTTTCAAACCCACAGAATAATTGTAGGAGTCAGGATCCTGTGCACTTAACCCTGTGATTTCTAAGAAATGCAGTGCAGCTTCACAGAGACAGGGCAGTCCCACAAGGAGCGACCAATCAGAACATTGTGGAATTTTTTTATTTGAAAAAAATTATCTTAAAAATATTTGTTTATATATAGATATACATATATATCACATGTATTTACTTTATACAGATTACTTATATAATGAAAATCTGTGGCCCCATCACCCAAAGAACTAGGACATTGCCAATAAGGCATACACGTGATGCTCTTTCCCCATCCAGGAGCCCCAGGTCTTCTCCACGGAGGTCATTGTCATCCTAAATTTGGGAGTGTATCACTGCTTTGCATGTGTAAAATCATTTGATCCAGCAATCCTACTACTGGGTATCTACCCAGAGGAAAATAAGTCATTACACAAAAAAGATACTTGCACGTGCATGTTTATAGCAGCACAATTTGCAATTGTGAAAAATGGAACCAACTAAAATGCCCATCAATCAATGAGTGGATAAAGAAACTGTGGTATATATATATATATATATATATATATATATATATATATATATGCATACATACACACACACACACAATGGAAGCATATGGCTTACTTTTGCTTGTTCTTGAATTATATAAAATGATATCACACTATTTTATGTAGTCTTCTGATTCTTTTTTCTTCGCTTACTATTTTAACCTCCACATTGAATGTAATTGTTGCACATTTATATTCACTTATGGGTATCCCATTCCATCAATATATCCACTTTTTTGTCAGTGTGCATATGTGCAAAGAATAGAATTGCTGATTAGTAGGACCTGCAGATGTGCAAATTCTCAAACAATTACAGATAGTTTTCAAAAATGTTTGGACTTACTTTTACACACCTATCGGTAATGTATAAAGAGCTCCCCCACTCGGCTGGGCACAGTGGCTCACGCCTATAATCGCAGCGCTTGAGGAGGCTGAGAGGGGTGGACCACTTGAGCCCAGGAGTTTGAGACCAGCCTGGCCAGCATGGTGAAACCCTATCTGTACAAAAAAAAAAAAAAATACAAAATTAGTCAGGCATAGTGGCACGTGCCTGTAGCCCCAGCTACTCAGGAGGCTGAAGAGGGAGGATTGTTTGAGCCCTGGAGGTTGAGAGTGTAGTGAGCTGTGATGGCATGACATCACTCCAGCCTGAGTGGCAGAGCAAGATGCTGTCTCAAAAAAAAAAAATTTCCCCATTACCCCACATCCTCTCTGACACCAGGTGTGTGTGTGTGCATGTATATATACATGAAAGTTACAGGTATGGATGTAGGAATGTTTCTATATGTATTATTATAAAACATTTCAGTCATATAAAAAAGTAGAGCAAATGAAATATTGAACCCCATATATACCTGTCACCCACCTTCAGTAATGATCCAATCATGACCAATCTTTTTCACCAATACTCCCAATTCCCTCCCCACTGAACTATGTTGAAGCACATCCCAGATGTCATATCATTTCATTTACAAATATTTCAGAATGTATTTCTTAAAAATAAGGACATCTAGAATATAACCAAAGTATAATTATCATACCAAAAGTAACAATAATTCCTTATATTTTTAAATATCTAGTCAGTGTTCAAATTTCCTCAATTATTCATACATATTTTACAATTTTATTGTTTGAATCAAGATTCAAATAAGGTCTATACATTCTATTTGGGGTTTGGTTGCTGTGTTAGTTAAAATTTCTATGTTCTCTCTTTCTGTCCGTCCCTTATAATTTATGTACTGAACGACTAGGGGCGGTGGCTCATGCTTGTAATTCTAGCACTTTGGGAGGCCGAGGCAGCCGGATCACTTAAGATTAGGAGTTTGAGACCAGCCTGGCCAACATGGTGAAAACCCGCATCTACTAAAAATACAAAAATTAGCCAAGTGTGGTGGCATGAGCCTGTAGTCCCAGTTACTTGGGAGGCTGAGGCAGGAGAATCGCTTGAACCTGGAGGTTGCAGTGAGTCGAGATTGCTCCATTGTACTCCACCCTGGGCGACAAAGCAAGACTCTATCTCAAAATAATGATAATAATAATCGTTATTTATTTGTTGAAGAAATCAAATGTGGGAACACTTTTAGCTATTGATTCAGTTCCTAGACTGGCGTTAGGGCTCTGCACAGTTTCTAATTTTTCTTGGGTCATTATTTTTGGTTTCCTATTAATTTGGCCATTTATCCTGGCTTTGATTTATTTCCATATGTTCACAATATTTTCTGATTATGTTTTTAATTTTCTGTTCCATCTATTATATCCCCTTTTCATTTCTGACATCTTTTCTGCTTGCTTTTTCTTCTTGACAAATGATACCTCTTGACAAGTGACAGGAAGTTTGTCACTGTCTTAGTCTGTTCAGGCTGCTGTAAAAAATACCATAAACTCATAAACAACAGAAATTCATTACTCCCAATACCATTACCATGGGGGCTGGGATTTCAACATCTGAGTGCAGACTGGGGAGGTGGACAAACATTCAGAACACAGCAGTCACTTTAGCTTCTTGATCTTCTCTACTGTAGGTTTGCTTTGTATTTATTTTTACCTTTGTCATCCTTCTATTTTATTTGGATTTCTTTCATTCTTTTTCCCACCTCTTAAGTTAGACACTTAACTTCCAGCTTTTCTGGTTTTCTTTTCAAGTTTCCACATGCAGCACTGATTTTTTGTTGTTGTTGTTTTTGGCTAAGGTTTTTCTTTTTCTGATATGGGGATCACGCTATGTTGCCCAGGCTGGTCTCTAACTCCTGGGCTCAAGCAGTCCTTCCACCTCGACCTGCCAAAGTGCTGAGATTACAGGCACAAGCCACCATGTCTGGTTGATTCTGCTTTGCTAATGCAAATATTTAAGGCCTGAATATCTCTCTAAGTAAAGCTTTGACCGCATCCCACAAGATCTGCCATGTACTATTTTTACTCATTTGTTTAGATCTAAAAGTGTTTTCTCTTCATTATTTATATTTTTCTTATTGATTTCTAACTAATTGCAATGAGGAAAAAGAAACAGAAATTCTTTGACATTTATTGAGACTTCCATTACATGATCCATTTGTGCAAAAATGGATACTTGCACACGCATGTTTATAGCAGCACAATTTGCAATTGCAAAAATATGGAACCAATTCAAATGCCCATCAATCAATGAGTGGATAAAGAAACTGTGGTATATATACATATTCTTCAGAGGAATCTGTGTTCCCTAATTGGCATAGTGTCCTATATGTGTCAGTTAGAGCATCATTATTTCAGTTGCTCCTATTTTTTATATACTTATAGTCTGCTTGACCTATCAATAATTGAGAAATATGTTGAAATCTGCCACTCTCAAGACTAACATAAATTTCTTACAGCTCTATCAGTTTTTGCTTTATATATTTTGAAACTCTATGTGTTTAGAATTGCTATGTCTTCTTGTTGAACTGAGTCATTGTTATCACATGCACTTTTTTTTGTTTATGACAGTCTTGCTCTGTCTTCCAGGCTGGAGTGCAGTGGCGCCATCTCAGCTCACTGCAACCTCCACCTCCCAACCAGTGATTCTCCTGCCTCAACCTCCTGAACAGCTGGGACTAAAGGCGCCCACCATCATGCCCAGCTAATTTTTGTTTTTTAGTAGAGATGGGGCTTCACTGTGTTGGCCAGGCTGGTCTCAAACTCTTGATCTCAGGTGATCTGCCCAGCTCACCTTTCCCAAGTGCTGAGATTACAGGTGTGAGTCATTGTACCCGTCTTCATATACACTTTAAAATGATTTTTGTCCTGATACTATTGTTTTCTGATATTAATATGGCTATGCCAGCTTTCCTTTGGTTAGCATCTACCTCATGTATGTTTTTCCATTCATTTCCTTTGAAATTTTCCATGTTCTTTTATTTTAGGTACATCTCTTGTGAACAACATACAGCTGAATTCTTTTAAATTCAATCTGACCATCTCTATTTTTGTAAGTGATGAATGTAATTCATTTCCAGTTACTTTGGTTGGCGGTACATTTGGATTCATTTCTCCATCTTGCTTTTTAAATGTCTATAATTCCCGGGGTTTCTATACTTCCTTGTTCTGTTTTATTGAACGTGATATATTTTTTTGTTTAATTAGGTATTTTGGTTCTTTCTCTTTTTTCCCCCTACTTTTGTTCTTTCTGCTAGTTTGGAATTTATATTTTCCTTTGCTATTTTAGTGGTTTCTCTTGAAATATCACAATGCCCATCTATCTTAACAAAGTCTAAAGTTACACTATATTTTACCCTCCCAAATGTATGCAACCATCTTAGAATGTTTTCCCTTCGATCATCCCTTCCCAATTTATTTGTGGTCCAGGGTCTTAATCTGTCCTTTTATTAACCATACAAATGTGATATGGCATGACCATTTATTATTATTTTTTTTACACATATATTTTCTGTTTTTTCTTTTCCAGTATTACATCTCAAACTCCTTATGGGTAAACCTTCCTTCTTGCGAAGCACAGTCCTTTAGATTTAGATATTTCTTATTAAATGTCCCGTGCAGTCCACTCTCTTGGGAAAGATAGTTTTGCTGGGTACTCAAATGTAGATTTTAAGTTATTTTCTCCCAAACCTTAAAAAATACCAAGGCCAGGTGCGGTTCACACCTCTAATCATAGTACTTTAGGAGGCTGAGGTGGGTGAATTGCTTGAGCCCAGGAGTTCCAGACCAGCCTAGGCAACATGGTGAAGCCCCATCTCTACATAATATATATATATGTGTGTGTGTGTGTATGTGTATATGTGTGTGTGTATTAGCCAGGTGTGGTAGCATGCACCCGTGGCCCCAGCTACTCAGGAGGCTGAGGTGGGAGGATGCCTTGAATGCCTTGAGCCCAGGAGGTGGAGACTGCAGTGATCACACCACTGCACTCCAGCCTGGGCAACAGAGTGAGACCCTGTCTCTTAAAAACATTAATTAATTCATTTCAACACTTGTTGCTCTTATCTGCTGTTATTCTAAATGTCATTCCTTTGTAGATAATCTCTTTCCCCCCCCCCCCCCCCTCTGGCTGCTGTTAGTATCTCCTACTTTTCTTTGGTATTCTAGTTTCATTATTGTGAATAAGCATGTGTTTCTTGTTCTTTTCTCAAATTTTATTTGGAAAATGATTAAATCTAAAGAAAACTTGAATATTAATACAATAAACATCTATTTGTCCTTCATTTATATTCACATCAAATTTTGCTGCATTTGTTTTATCTCTTCTCTTATTTTTTATGAGTCATTTGAAAATAAGTTGTAGAATCATGAGACTGCATCCCTAAGAACTTCAGCAGACATCTTTAAAGTCAGACTTTCTCTTACATAACCTACTACTACAAAAATGACCATTCCATCTAATTTAGAGCTCTAATTCATATTTCCATAAATGTCCCCAAATTTCTTTGAATAAGTTTTTGTTTTGGATCCAGGATTTACTCAAAGATCATTTGTATTTGGTTGTTACATCTCTTTAATCTATTTTTTTTTATTTATTTATATTTTTTTATACAGAGTCTCAGTCTGTCACCCAGGCTGGAGTGCAGTGGCATGATCTCAGCTCATTGCAACCTCTGCCACCTGGGTTCAAGCAATTCTCCTGCCTCAGCCTCCTGAGTAGCTGGGATTTTGGTCACCTGCCACCGCGCCTGAACGATCTTTGTATTTTTAGTAGAGACGGGGTTTCACCATCTTGGCCAGGCTGGTCTTGAACTCCTGACCTTGTGATCCACCCACCTCAGCCTCCCAAAGTGCTGGGATTACAGGCATGAGCCACTGCGCCCGGGCAATCTGTTTAATTTTTTAAGTTTTCTTACTTAATTTACATACCATAAAGTTCACCCATTGCAAGAGTACAGTTTGGTGCATGTAAATATTTGCAGTTGTGCAACTACACATTTTCACTACCCCTAAAAGTCCCCTCATGACCTGCTTTAGCCAATATGTACTCTCACTCCCAGCCCCAGGCAACCATTGATCTCCATGAATTTGCCTTTTCTAGAAATTTCATACAAATGCAATGTACAGTCTTTTGTATCTGGCTTTTTAAAAAAATCGAATCTAGTGGTTTTAAGGTCCATCCATGTTGTTTCATGCCTCAATAGTGCATTTGTTTTTATTGCTATTATTCCATTGTATAAATATATCAGATGTCATTTATCTATTCACCTGTTGATGAACATTTGGGTTGTTTCTAGTTTTGGGTTATGATTAACAATTAATGATGCTGGTTATACAAATCTATGTGGACAACTTTTTCATAGTAAAATTGCTTGGTTATATAGTTAAGTATATGTTATTTTTAAAAATTGTCAAACTGTTTTCCAAAGTGGCTGTTTAATTCTATAATCCCATCAGCAATATATGAAAATTCCAGTTTCTTCACATACTCACCGACACTTGGTAGCATTAATTTTTAAAATTATAGACATCACAGTGGCTGTGTACTAGTATCTCATTGTGGTTTTGATTTGCATATCCATAATGGCTAATCAAAGTCAGCATCTTTTCCTGTACTTACTGGTCGCTTATATACCTTTCTGGTGAATGTCTACTTAACTGCTTTGACTATTTGAAAATCAGGTTGTTTTCTTACTACTGAAGTTTTTCTTTCACTTTTTGAAAATTTTGGTAAAATATTTATAATATAAAAGTCACAATTGGCCAGGCACAGAAGCTCATGCCTGTGATTCCAGCACTTGGGGAAGCTGAGGCAGAAGGATCACTTGAGCCCAGGCATTTGAGACCAGCCTGGGCAACATTAGCCTGGCTAATTTTTATTTATTTATTTTTTTGTAGAAATGGGGTCCCACTATGTTGTGCAAGCTGTTCTTGAACTCCTGGGCTCAAGTGATCCTCGTGCCTCAGCCTCCCCAAGTGCTGGGATCACAAGGTAAACCACTGTGCCCAGCCTGTTCTTGCATTTTTAATCCAGTCCGACAATCTTTCTTTGCTCTGCATTCTGTGTAATTTCTTCCAACACAGCGTTCATTTAACAAATTCTCTCTTCAGGTGTGTCTAGTATGATATTTAACTCTTCCATTAGGCTTTATATTTAGAATTTTATATTTTTAATTTTTAGAAGTTATATATTTATTTCAAAATCTGTCTTGTCCTGATATCAATTATTACTTATCTTTGTGATTGCAGTCTTTATTTTAAAAAACATTTTATACATATTTCCCCATTCCAATATTTTTAATCCCTGTGGTCCAAAAATCTGTTGTTTATAGTTTCTGTTTACTCCCCTGTGAGTGGTTTATCTTCTCACATGCTTACTGGTTTTTGATCGTGAACTCATTGTTCTTATTCTCTGGGAATCCAGCAGGTCTAAACTGAGCAATATTTCTTCAAAAAGAATTTTGCTTCATGAAGAGAAAGATCAGAATGAGGAGGCTGAGGGGACTGAAACAGTGCTGACACTGTCATTTTGACCCAAAGCTTCTGGCACCAGCACCATCAGCAAAGCCTGGGTTCCTAGTGCTCAGGTTCAAGTCCTGCTTCTACCAGGCACTAAAGAGTCTCAGCTCAGCACTGAAATTCAAGGTTCAGGTTTCCCACATAGCTTCAGGCCCCAAACTCAGGAATCTACACTCAGGGCAATCTACCATTACCATGTGCCTACTCTTCTGGTCCCAGCTCCTAGCATCCATAGCTTGAGCTAGGGGAGATAGGGCCTGGGAAGCCTCACTTACTTCTTGAGAGCAACAATGCTCAAAGGGTGTGTCTAATGAAGAATGTAGTTGCCCTGCAGTAGAAGGGCCTCAAGGGACTCCTAGTTAGCCACAGAATTATAAAAGGAAGGTATATGATAGGATCTTAAATGGGGAATGTGACAAAGTATGTGCCATACTCAAGGTCATGTAGCCAGTTGGCAGCAGAGCTGGGAATAGAACCTGAACTTCGAAAGTTCAGGCTTTACTGGCAGTGCTAGTGCCAGGGCCGACTTGGGACAAAATGATGATGGCAGCTTTGTTGCCACTCCCTCAGCCTTCCCATTCTGAGACTGTTTTCTTCGTGGATCCACTCAGGCTATTCGGGTCCTTGGGACCTCTCTCTATTTCTTCCCAACCCTCCATTTCCAAGTGTGGCAGGCCATCTGTGCTTCCAAAATGGCCTGCACATACATGGCAAAAACTATCGTCCCACAAAAACCCCTGAAACTTGAGTTCTTGTATTTGAAGAGTAACCAAAGACTTAGGCTAAAGAATGAAAGTAAATGGTAGAATATTGGCCCTCAGGAGGCTGATGGAGGCTACTTCTCTCTCTCTCTCTCTTTTTTTTTTTTCTTTTGAGATGGAGTGTCGCTCTTGTTGCCCAGGCTGGAGTGAAATGGCACAATCTCAGCTCACCGCAACCTCCGCCTCCCAGGGTCAAGCGATTCTCCTGCCTCAGCCTCCCGAGTAGCTGGGATTACAGGCATGTGTCACCACACCTGGGTAATTTTGTATTTTTTAGTAGGGACGGGGGTTTCTCCATGTTGGTGAGGCTGGTCTTGAACTCCTGACCTCAGGTGATCTGCCTGCCTTGGCCTCCCAAAGTGCTGGGATTACAGGCATGAGCCACCATGCCCTGCCTTCTTTACCTCATTGTTTTTCCCAGTCCCTAGAGTATAAATCTACATAGGAAGTACCTGCTTCACTTATGCATAACATCAAGGCAGGCCTTTGTCTATTAGACTTTAACCTTCTCAAAGCTAAGCCCCTTCTTTGAAGATTTCTACCACTACAATTGATAATGTAACTTCCTTTTAGTAATAACTGATATCAATATATAATTTAAGAGTTTACAAAGCACTGTCACAAACCTGATCACATTTGATTCTTACAACAAGTCTATAAAGTTGCATTCTGAGCCCCATTTAACTAATGGAAAACTGAGACTTACCCCAAGTCATGGAGTACTCTTGAGAAGTATCAAAACCAAGTATAGAAAGGATATTGATTAGGCTATGAAGAAAGTAACTTTTAAGGGAGAAGAGCCCCAAATTTTCCTAGAGGATACTTGTTTCTTGAGGTAGGCAGAGAATGATTAGAGTAAGAAAACCCATAGTTGTAAAAGGGAGAATCTTAGAGATGGGACACCCTAGGGACTCAACATTAATGTTCCAAGGCAAATTTGTAGCCCTTATCATACGTGTAAGAGGAAAGAATTTATAGGAATAAGATCATATAGCTAAAGATTACAGAAATGAAAACAACCATCATCATTACCCCTGTGGCTACATAGACCTTGTCTTAGGCTGTTTGGACTGCTGTAACAAAACACCACAAACTGGGTGGCTTGTAAACAACAGAAATGTATTTCTCAGGGTTTTGGAGGCTGGAAGTCCGAGATTGGGGTGTCAGCACCACTGGGTTCTGGCGGGGGCTGTCTCCTGGCTTGCAGACTGCCAGCTCCGAACTATGTCCTCGCATGGTGGAAAGGGCAAGGGATCTTTCTGGGGTCTCTCTCTCCCTTTTCTGCACCTGTAATCCCTGCTACTCAGTTTTTGAGACAGAGTCTTGCTCTGTCACCCAGGCTGGGGTGCAGTGGCGCAATCTTGGCTCACTGCAACCTCTGCCTCCTGGGTTCAAGCAATTCTCCTGCCTCAGCCTCCTGAGTAGCAGGGATTACAGGTGCATGCCACTATATCCGACTGGTCTTTGTATTTTTAGCAGAGATAGGGTTTCACCACGCTGGTCAGGCTGATCTCAAACTCCTGACCTCAAGCAATCCACCGACCTCGGCCTTCCAAAGCTGGGATTACAGGTGCAAGTCACTGCACCCAGCCCATGGGGTCTCTTTTATAAGGGCACTGGTCTCAATCATGAGGGCTCCACCCCCATGACTTAATCACCCCCAAAGGCCCCACCTCCTAATACCCTCTCCTTGAGGGAGTAGAATTTCAACTTGTGCATTTTTGGGGAGTAATATGGTCTGAATGTGCTCCCCAAAATTTGTATGCTGAAACTTAATGGCCAATGTGAGAGCCTGAAGTGGGGCCTTTAGGGGGTAATGATGGGGTGAGGGCAAAGCCCTCGTGGATAGGATTAGGATTAAAGCCCTTGTCAAAGGCCTTGAGTGAGTGGGTTTACTCTCTTTTGCTCTTCTGTCAAGGGAGGACACAGAGTTTGTACCTATTTGTCCTTTCTATCCCTTTTGCTGTAGGAAATTCTGTCCTCTTTGCCAATGATGGTTCAGGACCCACACACAAACCAATTCTGTCTCATAAGACGTTAAGAGGATCTGCTAGGAGGCTTCTGAGGAAATCACCCGTCTCCTCTAAGAAAACCGAGGACATGACACTGTGTTCCTTCCTATGCACATTGTCTTATCTGGATCCACTACTGGGAATAGCCACATCAGCAGCATGGGGATGAAGCCAAGAAACAGAAAGAACCTCACGCCTGTAATTCCAGTACTTTGAGAGGCCGAGGCTGGCAGATCACCTGAAGTCAGGAGTTCGAGACCAGCCTGACCAACATGGAGAAACCCCCGTCCCTACTGAAAAATACAAAATTACCCGGGTGTGGTGACACATGCCTGTAATCCCAGCTACTCGGGAGGCTGAGGCAGGAGAATCGCTTGAACCTGGGAGGCGGAGGTTGCGGTGAGCTGAGATTGTGCCATTTCATTCCAGCCTGGGCAACAAGAGCGAAACTCCGTCTCAAAAACAAACAAACAAAAAAACAAACCCTGAGTCCAGCCCTACCCAGCCTTCCTCTCTTGTAAGATAGTAAATTTTCTAACTGTTGAAGCCAGTTTAAGTCAGAGTTTGGTGAACCTCAGACAAAAGCACCCTTAAACAATAGGAAAGATTATCCAATCATAGATTGTTATTGCTGGAAAGGAATCTGAGATAATTCAGTTTAAAGCTCTTTCATTTTGCAATGAGGAAATTGGGGCCCAGAAAAGTTGAGTGACATCTATACAGTGGAAAACAGAACAAGAACTGATGCCAGGCTCGAGGCTTCTGGTTATCAGTTTTTCTCTGAAACGTGCCCATCCATAACTTCATGGTCAAGGGAAGGGGTAACCAGAGAATACATGTGTTTTAAACACATTTACCTAAAACTGCATCACAGATGCATGGGACAACTTTTGCTTTTGCTTTTGCTTTTCTAACAAGTGTTGCCCCATCTTTCTTCTTCTATCTTCCTCCCTCCTAGAAAGGAGACCTGATGCCTGGGAGTGCCATAGCCACTTTGCATCTGTGGGCAAAAAGCCAGCTCACTAAAAATGGCACAGTGATAAGATAGCAGCCTGGGAGTCTCCTCCCCAGCCCCAGAATAGCTAGTCTGGGAAACACAGATTCCCATTTGCTCAAGCTGGGTTGTATAAAAGTTGAAGTCAAAAGCATTTTTATTTTTGAGATGGACTCTCACTCTGTCACCCAGGCTGGAGTGCAGTGGTGCGATCTCGTCTTACTGCAACCTCTGCCTCCTGGGTTTAAGCGATTCTCCTGCTTCAGCCTCCAGAGTAGCTGGGATTACAGGTGCACGCCCCCACACCCAGCTAATTTTTGTATTTTTAGTAGAGGCAAAGTTTTGCCATGTTGGCCAGGCTGGTCTCAAACTCCTGGCCTCAGGTGACCCACCCACCTCAGCCTCCCAAGTGCTGGGATTACAGGCGTGAGCCACCATGCTCAGCCCAAAAGCATTTTTAATGGATACTTTTTGAACCATTTCTTTCATGCTATACACTTTCCCTGGTGAACTCTGTCTGACTGCAACAACCAGAACTCAGCTAGACATTTTGCTGTTTTAAGATTCTATGCATTTACTGCATTTTTGCTGTTTTAAGATTCTATGCATTTACAATGCATTTACTGTTCTTAAATATACCTGGCTCTATTTTTTTGCTTTTTATTTTGAACACATTTCAAACCTACACAAAAGTTGCAAAACTAGTATGATAAACTCCTGGGTACCTTTCATCTAGATTCACCAATTGTCAGTTAATGGTTTGCTGCATCTCCCTCTCATCTTCTCTACATATATGAAAACAATTTTCTGAACCTTTTGAAAGTCAGTCGTAGATACCATGAGCTTTAACCCCAAAATACTTCCATGTGTATCCCTTAGAAACAAGGATAGTCTGTTACATAACCACTATACAATTATGAAACTCAGGAATTTAACACTGATACAGCACTATCATCTAAAGCATGGGTCATATGTACATTTCAGTAATTGTCTCAATGCTGTTTTACAGGAATACTTTTTTGTCTTGACAAGAATCCAACCCGGGTTGACACCTTGCATTTTAGTCATCCTCTCTCTTTAACCTGGGATGGTTCCTCAGACTTTTTTTGTCTTTTATGAAATTGGCATTTAAAAAAAGAGAACAGACCTGTTGTTTAGTAGAATTTACTTGAACCTGGTTTATCCGGTAGTTTCCTTGTGATGAGATTTAGGTTACACAGTTTTGGCAGGAACAGGACATTGGTGATGTGTCCCTCTCAGTGCACCCCACAGAGGGGCATGTCAGCCATTACTGGTGGAGTAAATTTGATCACTTGATTACAGGGGAGACCATCTCTGGTTCATTCTTATGGCTATCAGGGAGACAGAGAATCATCTTTCTTATATAATCCATGGGCTGCATGGAGTCATTCCCATGGTTTCCTGGATAGACTTTGAATTGCAGGGGCCTTTGGTAAAGGATGGGTTTAGGATGTATTTTGAAAGCTGCATTTGGAATAAGTGGAGATCACTCCCTCAGAGATTTAATTAGCCAGTTGCCAGATATTCTAGAAGCCAATGGGAAGGTATGAATAAGGACACAGGACATCTGCTTTTCCTTAAGGAGAGCGGCGCTTCCCCAAGTATCACCCCTCTACACCTGACGAAGTCAAACAGTCCTGTTCCCATGGAATCCTCAACCAATGTAGCCCTGATCTGTGATTTATATAAAAAGTAGCTGTTCCTTAATTTTCCCCACAATGGCTTCATTCTTACCTTATGAACCTGCTTTGTCAGTGTTCCCTTTGATTTATGGAAGATTTCAAATTCCCCAAATAACTATCCTTTTTCTTTTCATTAAAGTTAATCCCCACAAAGACACTTTCATCCACTGATTAGTGAGCCTTGCTAACCAGAGGCTAAGTTATTGATGTGTTAAAGATGTAATCTCTAAGTCTTGGGACCACTGAAGAAACCCCAACATGTTATTTGACAGTCAGAATCTCACAATGTATTGCGTCCTTTGAGCAGCCTTGGTCGCACGCGTTCCTTGGGGTCTATAAATCTCTCTGTCCCGACTGCCCATGGGGGCTGAGTTATTGTGGGGCTGAGTTTAGGCTGCCAACACACTGCCCTGCACCCCAGGACATTGTGGTGCCTTCTCCAGACTCCAGTTTCCATTCCCAGTAACGCACATTCAGCAGCAAATCTATTACACCACAAGCAGCAGCTCATTGTTTCACGCCCTGCCCATGGCCTTCCTCATAAATTCACACCAACCCACAAGTAAACAGGACTGTAATTTGGGAGTGCTATCGGCTGCCAATGGCACTAACCCTTCCTCCTTCCCGTTGATTTCAAGTGATGCGTAAGCTTGGGTCTGCCACTATTGAGTCTTATTAGATGATGATAAGGCCCCAAGTGCACAGAGGAGAGCCTGTGGAAATGTTTCATAGGCCCTCTCCAACCAATTTTACATTTGTGGATTAGAAAGAAGAAAAGAAAAGAAAAGAAAATCCCAGACCTTTTTACATATGTGAGTTTCAGTTTGGTTCACCTAAAGCCAATGTTTTTCATAAATGGCAAGACCATTCATGGGGCAGCATAGTGCCTGCATTATAAGATGTTTAGGGTTTAGCATCTTCAATGCTCACAGTAAGTGGCAGAAGCGACCTCCCTCAGTCATTGTGACAATCTCAAATGCCTACAATTTTTTTTTTTTTTTCCTAAAAGCATGTTTAACCATCCCCCAGGAAGGAAGCACTCCCCACCTCTCCTCCATACCAGTTAAGAACCACAGGCTTAAACAAAAGAAATCAGCAGAAGGAGGGTACCAACTTCCTAATATTTGGGAAAGACCCATCCCAGGAAAACATATTCTTGATCATGGTGTTTTACTCTAGTTTTTTTGCTTTGTTTTTTTGTTTGTTTGTTTTATTCCAAATAACACCCATTTACTAGCACACTGTTCCACAGGTCAGAAGGCCAGTTGGGCTCCACTGGATATCACAAGGCTGAAATTGAGATGTCAGCTGGGCTTATCTCAAGGTTCAGGGAGAGAATTACTTTCAGGCTCATTCAGGCTGTTGGCAGAATTCAGCTCCTTGTGGTTGCAGGACTGGAGTTTCTGTTTTCTTGCTGGCCGTCAGCCAGGACCTTCTGTCAGCTGCTAAAGGCCATTCACATTCTTTCTCACGTGCCCACTCCATCTTCACATGAACAATGCACTGAATCCTGCTCTCACTTGGAATCTCTTGACCTTTCTCTTGTGTCCCCAGCTGGGGAAAACTCTTGCTGAGCTTAACGGCTGGTCTAAGCTCTCCAGATGAGCCACTGATCATGAGATTGAATGTTGAGGCAATGTCAAATCACAATACAATTTTCTAATGGGTTACTCTCAGTTAATGTACCCAGCTCAAGGAGGACTAGTTTATTTTCTTAAATACAAAGTATTTTTTACTAACCGTTTCAATTACACGAGATAGATGAATACATTCTTCTAAAAACTCAGAGCACTGCACATACCTCCTTCAAGCACCTTGCCACAGTCTTACCGCCCTCCTCCTCTCTCCAGGAGAAACCACGGTCATGACCTGGTGGGTATACAGCCAGACCACTTTTGCCACTTTGCATGCATTTATATGCACCCCAGAAAATGCATAGTATTGTTTCACATGGGCATCTTTGTAGAAATGATTACCACACTGTATACATAATTTGAAAGTTGTTTTTATCACTTACTAATATGTTTTGAGGGTTATCTATGTTAATCCCTAAAGATCTGATTAATTTCTCTTAATGTACTGTGTATTGTCTTATTTAGACATTTGCCCTCATGATATACATTTACAATTTTCACGTTAACAAGCAATGCTGCATTGACAGGCTTGAATGTGCCTCCTTGTGCTTGGGTCTCTTCAAAGAAGATGCCTAGAAGTGTAATTGCTGGGCAGTGGCGTAGAAACTCTAGTTATAACAGATACAGTTAAATTGCTGCCCCCAAAGAGCAGAGTATGCTAACCTACAATTGAAACATTTCAACTGAAGATTTCTCTTTGCCCACATTTTCACCAGCACTAGATAATATCAGACTTAAATGTTGCCAGTCCCATAGGTGTGAACCAACATCTCATTGTTTCATTTGCATTTCCCTGTTTGCTAAGGAGACTGAGTAACTTGTATCTCTATTGGTCATTTACATTTCCATTTTAAAACTGTGTATATTCTTTGACCATTTTTAAATTTGATGGTCTCTTTCGTGTTAATTTACATTCCCATTTTTTTCCTAGTCCTTTGTTACATAAAATGTAAAAAAAAAATTCTCACCAAGTTTCAAATCTTTTTTTATTTTCTGAGACAGAGTATTGCTCTGTCACCCAGGCTGAAGTGCAGTGGCGTGGTCTTGGTTCACTGCAACCTCTGCCTTCCAAGCTCAATTGATCCTCCCAACTCAGCCAGCCAAGTAGCTGGGACTACAGGCACACGTCACCATGCCCAGCTAATTTGTGTATTTTTTGTAGAGATGGGGTTTCTCATGTGGCCCAAGATGATCTTGAACTGCTGGGCTCAAGTGATTGCCCGCCTCAGCCTCTTAAAGTGGTAGGATTACAGGTGTGAGTCACTGGGCCAGGTCATGTTGCTAAAATTTTAACATTTTTTATGATACCTTTTGTTGGAGAGAAGACTTAATTTTGATGTAGTCAAAAATCATTTTTTTCTCTATAGTTTGCATTTTGGGGGCCTTAGATTAGTAAGCCTTCCCCAATATTACTAATCTTACTTCCAGAGTATTACTAAGATCATAATGATAATTTCTACATTTTCTAATAATTTTTTCTCCTAATAATAATTTTAATGTTTTATTTTTTATACTTAGGTCTTAAGCCATCTGAAGTGTGTGTGTGTGTGTGTGTGAGATGCAAGATGATTTTCGTTTCTTTCACACAGCTAGTCAATTGTCCCAGCGCCATTTATTGAATAATCTGCTCTTTCCCCACTGATTTGAAACACCAGCTCTACCATGCACTAAAGTCCCATGTCTACACTCCTGATCTATGTTTTTTATTTGTTCCTGTGCCAATCCCATGCTGTTTTAATTACCTTAGCTTTGTAATGTGTCTCGATCTCTCATGTAGTAAATCTTTACTCCACATCCCTTTGGGACAATTATCTTGGTTATTCTTAAACATTTACTCGTCTTTGTGAATTTTACAATTGGTTTGTCAAGGGCTATGAAAAACTATGTTGAGATTTTGATTAAAAGTATTTTAAACTTACAGATAAATTTGGGAAACATCATACAGATATTTTCAAAGACTTGCAAAAATGAGACAATAAAATGCAAGGGCAAAGATATGGAATTTCAGTCAAGAGTTTTTGAATGCCTACTATGTGCCCAACATTATTCTAGTCAAAACCTATCAAAAGAAAGGCAAACACAGTTTCTAACTTTAGGGAATCTGCATTCTAGTGGGGCAGGCAAAAGAGAGACAATTAAACCAACACGTAAACAAGACATTGCTGATTGTCATAAATGCTACAAGGGAAGACAACTGAGGCTGCTGAGAGACTGAGCACTTCCAAACAGGCTCTCCAGGAGTCCAGTTGGAGCCAAGACCCAGAGAATGAAGAGCAAGAGAGAGTGTTTCAGACAGAGGTCCGAGGGTCAGAGGCTTGAGGTGGAGAAGACACGGCCTTGAGGAACCCACAGAAGTCAATGTGGAGCCAAGGGCCAGATCGTTAGGGGATCATAGGCCACAGTATGGAATTCAAATTACATTTTATTTGCAGTGAGAAGCCAGGAAGGGATGAGAAAAAGGAGGAGTCAGAGATTGGGGCAGGCTCTAAACAGTAACAAATGTGGAAGTGGATGTCTTCTAGAACTATCATTTACTGTGTTATTGTAAAAAACAAATATTATTTACTGTTTTTCCTATCGCTACCTTCTCCTTTCTTTTCAATCTTGATCTTTTGTAGGAAAGTAATCCCAGGTTATCAAGGGATTTTTCGATGGCATTTCTTGAAGTAACCTGGCAAATCAACCCAGTTCTCTTCATTGTTTTACTGCTTGGTAGCAGCTGTGCAGTTCTGTTTAGCTAAGGTGGAAAAGAAATCGAGTATCTGAGTAATATTTCTTTTTTCTTCCTCTTGGCTGGGAAATAAACTCAGACTTTAATGTGATGAAAGTGGAGTTTGTGCTGAAACTCAGTGGGACCATCACCAGCTTGGGGTACATTTCATCTCCTTTCTAAAGTGCTTGTCCCCATGCTGCTGTAGGGGACACCGAGGAGTAGACCTTGATGGCAGAACTTTCCCTTGCTCCGAGGCTCACCCCCTACTCCAGCTTTGAAGGTGTCAATGATGGGGAATAAATCACCAATGGATGTAGTCTATTTTATTTAGCTTGTCAAAAGCCTCAGCGAGGCTCCACAACAACTAGTAATAAAAATATTTGGTTACCGTAGATGCGATTAAGTGTAATGTTTTGTTATGGATCAGAAACTGACTTAGAAACAGGAAGCAAAGAGTACAGGCAAACTCTGGGCAGAAACACACCAACACCAGAATCCTCCATTACCTGTACTCAGCAGTGGCCTTTTAAAAATTGCTTTTGTAAAGCGTACAAAGCACGCAGATCTTCAAGTTTACAAAAGGCGGTGTTAAGAACTCTAGAGTTTGACAGATCTGTCCTTGAGCAAGTAATTTAACCAATAAGCCTCATATTTCTGGTCTGTAAAATGGAAATGATTGTTCCTTTTCATTAGGGTGATGAAGATGAATGAGATAACACATTTTCTCTCAGTGCCTAGGGTTCCTTTGCTATAGCTATTAGTCTTATTTCTGAAAGTAAATACCAAGCTATTAGGGACAAAGTAGAGAAAACCTCAATGAAGCTGTACGTTAAGCGTGGAGAATATATGGAACATGTGTCCCCAAACATACTTACCATCCTCACTCAACTCTGGGCTTCTTCCTGCAAAACCATGTATCTCATCTGCTGCTGTCACCTTCCCCCCGCGGGCTGAGCTGGAAAGCCAGGGCCCATCCTCAGGAGCTCAGCTCCCTTCCCACCCCCACCGCATCCCACCCACTCCTCTAATCTTGTCTCTAAATACTGGTCACTTTTTCTCCCTGCCTTCCAGCCCTTGCTTTAGACTGGAGGTTAACAAACTCTTTCTGGAAAGTGTCAGGTAATTATTTCTTGCTTTGCCAACCTTACACTCTGTTGTAACTACAGTAGTTTCCCCTTCTCCATGGTTTTACTTTCTGCGATTAACTGGCCTCAATCCAAAAATAGGTGAGTATAGTACGATAAAATATTTTATCACAGTATATTGCTATAATTATTCTATTTTATTATTGTTGTTCATCTCTTACTGTGCCTAATTTATAAGTTAAACTTTATCACAGGTATATATGTATAGGAAAAAAATAGTATATATCTAGCCTCGATTTCAGGCATGCACTGGGGGTCTTGGAACATATCTCCCTTGGATAGTGGGGGACTACTGGATGCAACTCTGTGATTCTAGTACAAAAGCAGTCATAGACAATTACAGTATATAAAAGAATGGATGTGGTTGTGTGTTCTGATAAAACTTTTTTTACAAAAGCAGATCACGGGCAGGGTTTCACCCTCCAGGGTATAGTTTTCTGGCACCTGATTTAGACTCCTAGGCTCTTTCTCTGGGATTAAGACCCTCAGGGCTCCCTGTAGTCCTGATCTAATTTTGTCACTCCCACTTTAAAAACCTTTCAATGGCTTCCCATTATTGTTGCAAAATGTGGACTTGGATCATATCATTAGTCATTAGAATCACTTGAGCTGCTTTATATATGTATTTATTTTCTATTTTGAGACAGGGTCTCACTCTGTCTCTGAGGCTGGAGTACAGAAGTGTGATCATGGCTCACTGCAGTCTTGAAATCCCGGCCTGAAATTGATCTTCCCGCCTCAGCCTCCCAAGTTGCGAGGACTACAGGCACACACTACCATGCCCAGCTCATTTTTTGTAGAGACGGGATCTCACCGTGTTGCCCGGGCTGGTCTTCAACTCCTGGCTTCAAGTGATCTTCCTGCCTCAGCCTCCCAAAGCGTCAGGATTACAAGTGGAACCACCGTGCCTGGCCCTGAGCTGTTTGTTAAAATGCAGAGTTCCAGCCCCTCTCCAGAGCCACTAAAACAGCATCTCTCAGGGGCAGGCAGTGGGGCTGGATTTAAACAAGCCTCCCAGAGAATTCTAATTCAGTGTTTCTCAAAGTGGGGTCTGTGGGCCCCTGAGGGGTCCCCCATATGCTTTTGGGGGGTTTGTGATGCAGGAAGGAATAATGGAGTATGTTGGGATGAGAGGAGACCCTCACAGGGAGGTGATGGCCGAGCAAAGGCCTGGAGGAGGTGAGGAAGCCATCCTGAGCTGTCCCGGGGAGAGTGTTCCAGCAGGAATAGCAAGTTTAAAGCCTCTGAGGCTGGTGTGTCTGGCAGAAGGCCACTGTGGCTGGCTTGCCAGAGGGAAGAGGGGCGAAAAACAGAGCGGTGAGAGAGGAGGAGATGAGGCCTGAGAGGAAGAGAGCCAGGCAGGTGGAGCAGGACCTTGGAGGCCGTTGAAGCAGGTCCTTGGAGGCCATCTGAGTAAAAGGCCATTGACTTTTACTCAGAACAAGATGGGAGCCACGGGAAACTTTGAGGAGATGGAACTATGCAAGCTATTCCAAGAATGTAATCACCTCTTCCTCCTTCCTCGCACACTTCTTTCCTTCCTCACTGAGTATGATTCTTCCTCCTCCTATTGGCTGTAAGTTCCTTGAGGACACAGGTTCTGTCATACCCATCTTTATCCCAGTATCTAGCAATGCCTAGGGCCACACAGCCAACACTGACAAATGCAAGAATGCCGCTGTGTTCCTCTGACATGATTCTCATTGGAGTTGGTAAGAACTGCTTGAGAAAAATGCAGTGCAGACTTCCTCAAATACATATTTTACACATTTCTTTTTCCTTTTTTAGATGGACACTCACTCTGTCACCCAGGCTGGAGTGCAGTGGCACAATATCCACTCACCACAACCTCTGCCTCCCAGGTTCAAGTTATTCTCCTGCGTCAGCCTCCTGAGTAGCTGGGATTACAGGTGCACGCCACTGCACCCAGTTAATTTTTGTTTTTTTAGTAGAGACGGGGTTTCGCCGTGTTGACCAGGCTGGTCTCGAACTCCTGAACTCAGGTGCCTACCTCAGCCTCCCAAAGTGCTGGGATTACAGGCGCGAGCCACTGTGTCTGGCCTATGAGTTTATTTTTCTGTTAGTAATTTAATGTGTGATGTACAGTTGACCCTTGAAAAATGCAGGAGTTAAGGGCACTGGTCTCCACTTCCCGCAGTCAAAAATACGTGTATAACTTTGTACTCCCCCAAAACTTAACTACTCAGGACCTACTATTGACCAGAAGCCTTCCCCGTTTGTAAACAGCTGATTAACACAAATTTTGTATGTTACATGTATTATATACTGTATTCTCACAATAAAAGAAGGTGGAGAAAAATGTTACTAAGAAAGTCATGAGGAAGAAAAAAATATACATTCAGTATTCTTAAGTGGAAGTAGATCATCATAAAGGTCTTCATCCTCATCCTCTTTATACTAAGCGAGCTGAGGAGGAGGAGGGGCTGACTCTGCTGTCTCGGGGTGGCAGAGGCGGCAGAAAACCTGAGTATTTAAGTAGACTTATGCCGTTCAAACCCATGTTGTTCAAGGGTCAATTGTATTGTCTTTTAAAAAAAAAAATTCCATCAACAAAAGCACATCACAGAGAGCCAGAAATCAACATGCTTTTCCTTTGCAATCATAAATAAATCAGAGTTAAAAAATTAGTATTTTCTGGATGCATTTCTGTGGCATTAGAAAAGCAAATCCTCTTCTCTGTATTGGGCCATCAGGGAGTTTCACAATCTCTTTTCCGCTCTTCTCAGAATGTAGCTGGCGTCCTGTGTTGCTTTGTCCCCTGCCCCTTCGTGAGGATCTTTCTGGTCAGCGTTACCCTCAGGGCCATGCCGGCCCGACACCCTAAGGCCAGAGCTTGGGCACTGCAGGATTCGGTTTCCTCTTTTCATTCTAGTTCAACTTGCTCTTCCCCTAGTTGACACCCATGGCCTCCCTGGCTACCCCCATTGCTGGAGGCCTTGGGAGCTGAAACACACCTGCCTGTGAGAGGACCCCGATCCTCCTTCCCTTTATTTCCAAAAAGGGGATCAGGGAAGCAGCAGTGCCCACACACCTTTCCCCACCTCCAAGAGTCTTAATCCTAATGGAGGAGAGGTTAAGGAAGTGGAATGCCACTGCTCAGAGAGATGGGTATTTTAGTCACCACTTATTTGTGTGTGCGTATTTTTTTAAGTGCACAAGTGTGGCCCATACAATGCTTTAGTTCTTCTCAGGGGCTGTCTTTTCTTTTAATTCTTATTTATAATAAAAGTTGAATGGCAGGCTGGACATTGTGGCTCATGCCTGTAATCCCAGCACTTTGGGAGGCCGAAGCGGGTGGATCACTTGAGGTCAGGAGTTTGAGACCAGGCTTGCCAACATGGCAAAACCCCATCTCTACTAAAAAAAAAAAAATTAGCCAGTTATGGTGGTGCATGCCTGTAATTGCAGCTACTCAGGAGGTTGAGGCCTAAGACTCCCTTGAACCAGGGAAGCAGAGGCTGCAGTGAGCCCAGAATGTACCGTGCTTCAGCCTGGGTGACAGAGCGAGACTCTGTCAAAAAAAAAAAAAAAAAAAAAAAATTGAATGGATTCTCTTGCCCTGTGTCTAAGAAGTCATTTTTAAATCCTTTGAGATTGCAGTTTTCTGCTAAGAGTTTTCTCGGTGCAGGAGGGATCCATAGCTCTTTACCTCTAGACAGGAGGCTCTGCACTGTGCCTTCAGCTCCATAAGGCAGCGATGTCCCCATTTTTCTTTCTGTGGTGTGTCTAGCACTAGCACCATGCCCATTATGTGGACAGCATGCTCAATTAATATTTGTTAGATGAATGAGTGTGACACATTTCATAATTTAAAAAATTAACATCTGCCCTCCCCAACACTTCCTTCTACCCCAAAACCCTTGCTACATCCCACTTAGGCAGTCACAGAATGGAGTTGATTGTCTTGGGAATCGAGTGACTGGGAAGGAAGGACTTTTGAGGAAACTCAGGGCAGAAACCATTGATTAGGACAAGTATTGTTCTAATCAGAAGTAGATGTCCTGCAGAGAAGTGAGAAGCCAGGAGAGCACGGATGAGTCCTCTGCCCTCTCTCTCACATCATTCCTACAAGCCACATCCCAGGTGAACAGATGACAAGAGAAACCCCAGGTGTGTCTCAGGAACCTGAGAGAGATGAGAGCTGAGCCCCAGCCTCTGGTTAAGCCCAGGAGGAGGTGCAACCAAGACACCAGTGCAGACATGGCTGTGCAGGCCTCACCTGGGAGCCGTAGAATGTTCCCCGTGAGCCTGAGGGTCGCATAAATGGTGGAGAGCCTGCTCTATGGGCCCAGCTGCAGAACATCCCTCAGGCTGGATGTGGCACCCTAAGAGTCACCTGGAGGCCTTGAGGTTGGGAAAGTGGGTGGATACAGCTGTGACCAGCCATAGAAGCCCAGAATGTTTCAGCGAGTCCTTCACAGAGGTTAGATCGCATCTAGGACCAGGCCTCCATCTCCAGCTCCCCTTCCCAGCTGTAGTGCAATGGAAGCCTCTCCAGCTCTTAGATCCAACCTGGGGAGATGGAAGGAAAACTCTAGATTGACTGCAAGTAAGTTTCTCCTACACCGAGGGAGCCTTGCTAGAAACTCAGATCAGTTATAAGAAAATACATGTATTTTCTTTCATAACAGAGTATATGGGAAAAGAATCATGCTCACTACTAATGAATGAACAAATGAGTTGCAGGAAAACTGTGTATGACAGATGCTCACCTTTCCTTTCATCCCTTTTCACCTTATTCTCATAAGCCACAAATGCAGAACTGAATTCAGAAGATCTACTGGATGACACCTGTTTCGTTGTTGGTAACAATGGACCCAGCACTGCCAAACTCTGTACAGAGATGCGTGGATTGGTTTCTGTCCTCAGAAATCTGCATGCAGCCTGAGTGGACAGGACTAACATGCTGAAACAAGTAGAGGATGACAGAGGTGCTACAGACTTGACTACTGCTCTGCATAGGTCAGAAGTTGTATTAGTTTGTTCTCACACTGCTAATAAAGACATACCCGAGACTGGGTAATTTATAAAGGAAAGAGGTTTATTGGACTCACATTTCCACGTGGCTGAGGAGGCCTCACAATCATGGCGGAAGGTGAATGAGGAACAAAGTGATGTCTTACATGGTGGTAGGCAAGAGAGCGTGTGCAGGGGAACTCTCGTTTATAAAACCATCAGATCTCACGAGACTTATTCACTCTCAAGAGAACAGCAAGGGAAAGACCCACCTCCGTGATTCAATTGCCTCCCACTGGGTGTAATCCCATGACATGTGGGAATTATGGGAGCTACAATTCAAGATGAGATTTGGGTGGGGACACAGCCAAACCATATCAGAGGTGCAGAGAAAAGTGGGACCTACATGGACTGGAGGGGGAAAAAAAAAAGGCAATTATCTTGTGATTGCAGAGTTTAGGCAGCAGCATGGCTCAGTTTGGGGATATAATACCTCGAATTAGATCAATTGGTCTTACCCTTGCACCTACTTATTTAAACAAACTTGGTATGTGCCAGGCATTCTTCTAAGCCCTTTACAAATAATATTTTGTTCAATCCTTAAAACAACCTGTGAGGTAGACTATTATTATCCATGCTTTTAAAATTGTGGTAAAATATATGTCACATACAATTTACCATTGTAACTATTTTTAGGTTTATTATTCAGTGGCATTGAACTCATTCAGTGTTGTGTGACCATCATCACTACCCATTTCCAGTCTTTTTTACCATCTCAAACAGAAACTCCACATTTATTAAACAATAACTGCCCATTTCTCCTCCCCCTAGACCCTGGCAACCACCATTGTACTTTCTGTCTCTATGAATTTGCCTATTCTAGGTACCTCACAGAAGTGGAATCATATTTGTCCTTTTGTGACTGGTTTATTTCACTTAGCATGAAGGTTCATCCATGTAGCATGTATCAGAACTTCATACCTTTTTTTCCTTCAGAGTAAAGGAGGGAAAAATAATTTGATTTCTTTTTTAGACTGAGTAATATACATATATATGTATGTGTGCATATATATGATATATGTATATATACACATTTTATTTATCCAATTCATCCATTGATGGGCATTTGGATTGCTTCCACCTTTTGGCTATTGTGAATGAATGCTGCTACTAGCATGAGTCTTCAGATAGTTTGAGTGCTTGCTTTGGGTTCTTTTGGGTATTTACCCAGAAGTGGGATTGCTGGATCATATGGTAATTCTATGTTTAAATTTTTAAGGACTTGTTATGCTGTTTTCTACAGTGGGAACAACATTTTACATTCCCATCAGCAAAGCACAAGGGCTCTGCTTTCTCCACATCCTCACCAATACCTGTTATTTTCCACCATTGTTTTTCAACTTTAATTTTAGTTTTGGGAGTACACATGCAGGTTTGTTACATGAGTATACTGCATGACACCAAGGTTTGTGATACTAATGATCCTGTCACCCAGGTAGTGAGCATAGTGTCCAAAAGATAGTTTTTCAACCTCACTTCTCTCTCTTCCTCCTCCCTCTACTAGTCCCCAGTGTCTATTGTTCCCATCTTTATATCCACTTGTACTCAGTGTTTAGTTCCCACTTGTAAGTGAGGACATGGGATATTTGGTTTTCTGTTCCTGTGTCAATTTGCTTAAGATAATGGTCTCCAGCTACATCCATGTTGCTGCAAAGGACATCATTTCTCTCTTTCTTATGACTGTGTAGTATTTCATGGTGTTTATATACCTCAGTTTCTTTCTCCAGTTCACCACTGATGGGCAACTAAGTTGACTCCATGTCTTTGCTATCGTTTTCCACCATTTTGATGATGGCCATCCTAATGGGTGAGATGTGTTATCTCACTGTGGTTTTGATTTTCATTTCCTTAATGACTAGTGATGTTGAGCATATTTTCCTGTGTTTATTCACCAGGCTAGAGTGCAGTGGCACAATCATAGCTCATTCAAGCCTCGAACTCCTAGATTCAAGAGATCCTTCCTGCTTCACACGGCCTCCCAAGTAGCTAGGACTCTAAGTGCATGCCACCACACCTGGCTGTTTATTTTTATTTTTAGAAACAGCACCCTGCTATGTTGCCTAGCCTGGTCTTAAACTCCTGGTCTCAAGCAGTTCTCCTGCCTCTGCCTCCCAAAATGTTGGGAGTATAGGCATGAGCCACTGTACCTGGCCTCTGTCCATTTTGAGTTGGGTTGTTTGTGGTTTTGTTGTTGAGTTAAAGGAGTTTTTTATATATTCTGAATATTAATTCCTTATCAGACACATGATTTGCAAATATTTTCTCCCATTTTATGGGTTGTCCTTTCACTCAAGAGTGTCTTTTGATGTACAATTTTTAATTTTGATTTATCAGTTTTTTCTTTTCTTGCCTATGCTTTTGGTATTATTATCCCCATTTTTCAGATAGAAAAATTTGGCCCACAAAAGTTAAGTCTCTTGTACAAGACCATACTGCCCTTGGGCGATGGGGCTGGAGTTGTGACCCCAGCACTCTGCTGCAGATCCAATGAGACTGGCCACTCTGCAGCTGCCTTCCTGTTGCTGAGCGTGGGACAGCACCTGACACAAAGCAGGCATTCAATACATATTTATGGAAATAATGTAGAGAGCTGCTCCATGACTATTTCCAGTTTTCTATGCTTTGCCTGAGCAAATTTTAACCTGTGTTGCGCTTGTTACTCGTATGTAAAGTAGAAACTACCTAATACTCTCACTGCAGACAGAGGAGAAATAGCTCATCAATCAACTATCAACCATGCACACTGTAGGGCATTATTTGTCAGGGATGGCATTCAGAAATAAAACGTGCTCTTTGAACCCAAATATTTACTGGTTGGGAGAATAAGATTCATGAAATAAAGGAAGAAAGTAATAGAAAAATTAGTATAAAAGCCAAATGAGGCTGACTATCATTGCAGGAGGAAAAGAGTGTAGGGAGAGATGATGGGAGAGGAGGATCTGCAAATACGAGTAGTGTGTTAGTATGCTCTCCTGCTGCTAATAAAGACATACCTGAGACTGGGTAATTTATAAAGGAAAGAGGTTTAATTGACTTACAGTTCAGCATGGCTAGGGAGGCCTCAGGAAACCTACAATCATGGCAGAAGGGAAAGCAAACGTGTCCTTCTTCACATGGCGGCAGTGAGGAGAAATGCAGAGCAAAGTGGGGGAAGAGCCCTTTATAAAACCATCAGGTCTCATGAGAACTCACTCACTATCACAAGAGCGGCAAGGAGTTAACTGCCTTCAGGATTCAATTACCCCTCTCTGGGTCCCTTCTGTGACACATGGGGATTATGGGAACTACAATTCAAGATGAGATTTGGGTGAAGACACAGCCAAACCATATCATTCTTCCCCTGGCCACTCTGAAATCTCATGTCCTCACATCTTTAAACATAATCATACCCTTCCAACAGTCCTCCAAAGTCTTAACTCATTCCAGCATTAATCCAAAAGTCCAAGTCCACAGTCTCATCTGAGACAAAGGAAATTCCTTCCGCCTATGAGCCTGTAAAATCAAAAGCAAGTTAGTTATTCCTAGATAGAATGGGAGTACAGGCATTGTGTAAATACACATATTCCAAATAGGAGTAATTGGCCAAAATAAAGGGGCTGCAGGCTCCATGCAAGTCCAAAATCCAAATGGCGCAGTCATTAAACCTTAAAATTCCAAGGTGATCTCCTTTGACTCCATGTCTCATATCCAGATCATGCTGATGCAAGAGGTGGGCTCCTACAGCCTTGGGCAAGTAGGATAGAAATGAGAAAGGAAGAGAGATAAAGTAGGGATGGTATGGTGGGAGAAAGGAATTGGATGAATAAAGAGCTGGAAGCAAAAATAAGCATGATATGTCTCAGTTATAGTAAATTATCAATATGAATGGCTGGACTGGAAGACTGAGTCAAGATGTACTCATTAGACTACAGACCTGGGCCAGCCAAATTGCAACAGTTCTGAATGCCAAGCTAAGGGTTCTGGACTCAGCATGTAAGCAGGACCCATTACCTAATTCACAGGGTCCAGTGAAAAATGAAAACATAAGCCCCTTTGTTCAAAAATGATTAAGAATTTCAAGACAGTGCAGCAGAGATCGAACCAAACGCAGAGCCCCCCCGAGCACGGGACCCTGTGCAACTGCCCAGGTCCTATACCCATGAAGCCCACCTTGTGTGCCAGCCTTATGTTAAGAATGCATTGAAAGATTTTGAGCAGGAAAATGGTAGATTGGAGTTGTCTATTAGATGGATCAGCTGTCGGGGCTGCATGGATGGATGGGGATAGAAAGTGGAAGAGGGACACCTGATAGGAAATCACTGGACTTGTCAAGGTTCGTGGTTGTTGTAGGAATGGAAAGAAAGGTCACATGTGATGTGATAGGATAGATCCCTGTGCATTTGGGCTGGGAGGGGAAGAGCGCAGGCCTCCATGAGATCACCATAAGTTCAGCCTGGATCTTGGAGAAAGCTGTTATCATTGAGAGAAAGAGGAAGTGTGGAAAGGGGGAGCCAGCTTTGGGAGGCTGGTGCAGAGTAACCAGCCTTAGTCATGCTGAATGGGAGATAAGGGTAGGACTTCCAAGAAGAAATGTCCAGCTGGCAGCTGAAGATGAGGAAGAAAATCCTGGCTTAGAAATGTACCTTTGAAAGATAATGGGGTTGTGTAACTGTTGAAGTTGTGAGTCCATATGCCATTTCTTAGGAATTAGGTGGATAGATAAGCAGAGTGCTAAAAAACAGATGAGGACTTTAAAATAATATTTTCTACCACCACTTCAAGGAATTGGGCAATTTGCTGTGATGTTGGATCTAGCAGCCTGGAAGGTTTTTCCAGTTGCGATTTCCACAAGGTGGTTGTGCAGAATAACAAATCTGTTTTCATCTATCAGTGTTAAAACATGGTTTTAAAAATAAACTCTGGATTATTGCTAAAAACTTATCAGCATTGACTGTCAGAGGCTCTCCTGGAAGGTTCCCAACCCCCCTCTTCTCCCTTTTCTTCACTTTTTAATGATCCATTTATTTTTCAGGCAATTCTTTCAGGAATTTGAAAGTTTAAGCAGGGGTTACATGGAGAACTAACAGGAAATGTCTCATCTTTCCAAGTTTATTGTTGAGAGTGGCCAGATGTCATTTGTTTGTGAGTGGGAAATGGGAAGTTAGATCACAGAACGTGAAATTTAAAACTCCATGTTTTTTTAAATAACGGGGAGTGCAATGGAGAAACACACGGGGAAGCCACTTTTGACTCCTCTGACTGTGTTAGCAGTGTAGAGGGCAGTGCTCGTGAGAAAGATGTTAATATGAGAACATGTTTCACTGTCTGCAAGCCTTGCTCACTTCGAGGTCTGTGTGCAAACAGCTGGTCTCCGCCTGGCCAAGCCAGGGTGTTTGCGAGCTCTCTGTGGATCTGCTGTAATTATAAACCCCACGAAGGGCCAGGAATGGAGGCCAGAATGCTTATTGGTCACCGTGCCCCAGAATAAAGAATCAGAAAGTAACTTATAAAGAGTCCTGCAGTATTTAGCGCTAATAAAAGCAATTATATTGATTTTTTAAAATTATATTTTCAGCCTCTGTGGTTTAAACTCTGGGTTAAACCCTTCCCGACTGCTCGGGCTGGCTCAGCTCTAACCCCTGATCTCTAATTGCTCACTAACTGTCCCGGAAATACCCTCTTCGTGGCTTGCTGTTGCTGCAGTGGGCTTTGGCAGGCTTCCGCTGGCCAGGTGTTGTCCCCAGCAGTCGCCATGGCAGCAATATACAACAAAGACTCTGAGGGGCTTGGAATTGACAGGCCGGAGGTGGGGCCCGAGTTCCTGTCTCCAGCCCACGATTTGCTGATCCATCTGTCTTCCTCAGAGAGAGAGGGCGGATAGTGCAGGACTGTGCTTCCTTGGAAGACGGCAGGCTCCAGGCCAGACAAACGAACATAAACTTGAAATTGGGCCAAATATGGGACATTTAGTTGAATGGGAGGATACAGAGCAAAGGGATCCAAGAGCAGCCCCAAGGTTCAGAGCTTCTTGGCTGGTTTTGCAAAGGAAAAGGAAAAGTCTCCACCTACCTGCTGGACTTTCTTCTTCTTTTTTTTAAAAAAAATTTATTTATTTATTTATTTATTTATTTATTTTTTATAGAGACAGGGTCTCCTTTGTTGCCCAGGCTGGTCTCAAACTCCTAGCTTCAAGCGAAGCTTGGCCTCCCAAAATGCTGGGATTACAGGTGTGCGGCACTGCGCCTGGCCCCTGCTGGACTTGGAAGGGCACAGGAAGGATTTCTCTTCAACCCTTACCTCTCTCTTCCACTCAAAGTTATTTAGCAGGTTTTTCTTTCCTGGGCCCTGTCTAAGATCCTGAAATCTCACATTAGTCTCTTCTTGGGGTTAAATCATTAAAGTTCCATTTATACAAATACTAAGCCGGTGCAGCCAGCCCATTGACAAGCCTTGTCCGCCATACTGGCTACTTGGTCATCTACTGTCACAGTGCCCTGGGATGGGAAACACAGCTAACAAGCTTTTTAAAATTGTGGTAAACTATATATAACACAAAAATGACAATTTTAACCATTTCAAATGTACAATTTAGTCTCATTACGTACAGTTGCTGTCTTGTGCAACCATCACCACCATCGGTTTCCAGAACTTTTTCATCATCCCAAACAAAAACTCCATACATACCATTAAAACAATAACTCCCCATCCCTCACCCCCCCTCCCCTGGTAACCTCTATTTTACTTTCTGTCTCTATGAATTTACCTACTCTAGGTATCAACCATATAGATGAAGAGCTGAGGCTCAGGGGAAGGAACTTGCCGAGGTCACGAAGCTGTAAGACACAGCCTGGGGTGTCTGCCTGCAGAGCTCACACTGACTCTACAGCCACTGATCCATAGCTTCAGCAAGGGGGTCTTTCTAGCAAGGCTCCCCCAGGGTGAGAGTAATGGTGGGGATTCAGCCAACCCCTTTATGTTGACATTGTGCGTTCCTGCAATTTATCTAATTACTCTTCTT